>NC_035435.2:23443937-23703346 GCF_002127325.2 Helianthus annuus | reverse complement strand
ATGTATCCCTTCGCATTAGTAAGAAACTTAAGCACCCACCTGCATTATTAAGTTCTAAGCACATCGTCGAGATAGCTAATGGTAAGAACATCGAGGCCACGCACGTGATCTACGACTGCACACTAGAATTGTCTGGTCACACTTTTAGTATCTATCTTTTCCCCGTCAAACTTGGAAGCTTCGACGTCGTCATTGGTATGGATTGGTTATCCAAACATCGCGCTGAGATCCTCTGTCAAGAGAAAGCAGTTCGTATACCTCGTCGTTCTGGTCAACCCCTCATCGTTCAAGGCAACAAAGGTGGAGAAGTCACAGGCATTATCTCGCTCCTGAAAGCCCAGAAGTGCTTACAGAAAGGGCACACCGCTATCCTAGCACTTGTCACCGACACCCACGATAAGGAAAAGAGGATTGAAGATTTTCCTGTAGTACGAGACTATCCCGAGGTATTTCCTGAGGAATTACCTGGACTCCCTCCCCACCGTCAGGTCGAATTCCAAATCGAGCTAGCTCCCGGAGCAGCACCCATAGCCCGTGCACCGTACCGTCTAGCCCCTGCAGAACTGAAGGAACTCTCTACGCAACTACAGGAACTATTGGATAAAGGATTTATCCGTCCTAGCTCATCACCCTGGGGAGCCCCAGTACTCTTTGTCAAGAAGAAGGATGGCACATTCCGAATGTGCATCGACTATCGTGAGCTGAACAAGGTTACCATCAAGAACCGTTACCCTCTCCCGCGCATCGACGACCTATTCGATCAGCTGCAAGGATCGAGCTACTATTCTAAGATCGACCTACGGTCAGGTTATCATCAGTTGAGAGTACGTGATGAAGATATCTCTAAGACTGCGTTCAGGACTCGTTATGGTCACTATGAATTCCTCGTTATGCCTTTCGGAATGACCAACGCGCCGGCAGTGTTCATGGATCTTATGAACCGCGTATGTAAGCCTTACCTCGACAAATTCGTGATTGTGTTTATCGACGACATCCTGATTTATTCGAAAAGTCAAGAGGAGCATGAACAACACCTACGCCTTATTCTGGAACTCCTTCGCAATGAGCAGCTGTACGCCAAATTCTCTAAATGTGACTTCTGGCTTCGAGAAGTCCATTTCCTCGGCCATGTAGTCAACAAGAACGGAATTCATGTTGACCCAGCTAAGATCGAATCAATAAAGAACTGGCCTACACCCAAGACTCCAACTGAAGTTCGCCAATTCTTGGGATTGGCAGGTTACTACCGCAGATTCATTCAAGGATTCTCGAAGATTGCACAACCCCTCACTATACTCACTCAGAAAGGCATCGCCTACAAGTGGAATGAAGCACAGGAATCTGCTTTTCAGAGGCTTAAGGATAACCTCTGTAGCGCCCATATTCTCTCGTTGCCTGAAGGCACTGACGACTTCGTAGTCTACTGCGATGCATCTATTCATGGGCTCGGTTGCGTGTTAATGCAACGCGAGAAAGTCATTGCCTACGCCTCACGACAACTTAAGACACACGAAAGGAACTACACGACGCATGACTTGGAACTGGGAGCAGTGGTTTTTGCTCTTAAGATATGGAGACATTACCTGTACGGTACCAAGTGCACAATCTACACCGATCACAGGAGTCTCGAGCATATCTTTAGGCAAAAGGAATTAAACATGCGACAACGTCGATGGGTCGAACTCTTGAATGACTACGAATGCGCCATCAAGTACCATCCGGGCAAGGCCAATGTCGTGGCAGACGCCCTCAGCCGAAAGGACACCATACCAAAGCGCGTGCGAGCATTGCAGCTTACCATCCAGTCTAACCTCCCTACCCAAATCCGAAATGCTCAAGTTGAAGCATTGAAACCAGAAAACATCAGGGCTGAGTCTCTGCGAGGATCGAGACAACGACTAGAACAGAAAGAAGATGGTGCTTACTATGTAACAGGGCGCATTTGGATTCCACTCTTTGGAGATTTACGTGAACTCGTGATGGACGAAGCCCACAAGTCCCGCTATTCAGTACATCCTGGTTCGGACAAGATGTACCACGACTTGAAGACTACATATTGGTGGCCTGGTATGAAGGCCCACATAGCAACATACGTCAGCAAATGTTTGACTTGCGCCAGGGTCAAGACAGAGTACCAGAAGCCAGCAGGTCTACTCCAACAACCAGAAATCCCGAAATGGAAATGGGAGCAAATTTCCATGGATTTTGTTACAGGGCTACCTAGGTCTCAACGCGGAAATGATACTATTTGGGTAATAGTGGATCGACTGACCAAGTCCGCGCACTTTCTGGCTATTAAGGAAACAGACAAGTTTTCTACCTTGGCGGAGATTTACTTAAAGGAAGTAGTTTCGAGGCACGGAGTGCCAACCTCAATTATTTCCGACCGAGACGCTCGTTTTACTTCGGAATTGTGGCAAGCTATGCACAAATCCTTTGGCTCACGTTTGGACATGAGCACCGCTTATCACCCGCAAACGGATGGGCAGTCCGAACGCACCATCCAAACCCTAGAAGACATGCTTAGAGCATGTGTGATCGATTTTGGCAAGAATTGGGAGAAGCATCTACCGCTAGTAGAATTCTCTTACAACAACAGCTACCACACTAGTATTCAGGCAGCACCTTTTGAGGCATTGTACGGTCGTAAATGCCGGTCACCTCTTTGCTGGGCGGAAATCGGTGATAGTCAAATCACGGGCCCAGAGATGGTGGTAGATACAACGGAAAAGATTGCCCAGATCAGACAACGCATGGCGGCAGCTCGTGACCGTCAGAAGAGCTACGCCGATAAGCGTAGGAAACCATTGGAATTCCAGGTCGGTGACCGGGTTCTACTTAAAGTCTCACCCTGGAAGGGTGTGGTTCGCTTTGGTAAACGGGGCAAGCTTAATCCGCGATACATTGGACCATTCGGAATTACTGAGAAGATCGGTAAGGTTGCTTATAGATTGAACCTGCCTGAAGAACTGAGTGCGGTACACAACGTATTTCACGTATCTAATCTGAAGAAGTGTCTATCAGATGAAACGCTCGTAATTCCTTTCAAGGAACTGACTATTGACGAACAGCTACACTTTACTGAGGAACCGATTGAAATCACTGATCGAGAGATCAAAACCCTCAAACGTAGCCAGATACCTCTTGTACGAGTCCGTTGGAACTCGCGACGTGGCCCAGAGTATACTTGGGAGCGGGAAGACCAGATGAAGCACAAGTATCCCCAGTTGTTCCCAAACGAAAACCCCAGCACTGAAGCTACAGCCGAATTTCGGGACGAAATTCCAAACTAACGGGGGGATGATGTGACACCCCGTTGAAACATTCTCACTTACGCTAGCTTGACAGTGGCTGCCTTAACTTTCGGGACGAAAGTTCCTAAAACTTGGGGATAATGTGACACTTCGGATTTTCCCGGGAAACCTTTTAATGTAACTTACGTGTATATATGTTATTAAATGAAAATTTGGAACTATTCGTTGTTGCATGCTATGTGTATTTATGTATACGGGTAATATATATATATGTGTGTGTAATACTAGTGAGCCGGACCCGACTCGAGACCCGGAGTGGTCTCGAGTGAGCAGTATTGGGCCGGTTTGGACCTTGCAACACTCGTTAGCCCACCCTCTTATAACCGGCACACACACACACCCTAACCCACTTGTGACACTATATAAACCAACCCTCCCATCCCTTAACCATTTTTACAACACTCCTCTCACAACACTCTCATACTCTCCTCTCATCTCTCTCACTAAAAACCCTAAGAATTCTAGCAACCAAGATCACTTCCTCACCATCTCATCTCTCTCGGGTCAAACCATAGCATCAAGGCTCGCGGATTCAAGCTCAGGATCATCTTTCGGAGCTTAGTTTATCGAATTCTTGGACCACTACTTCCAACCGGTTAGCATGAATATTTCTACAAGTTGTTTTGCTTTGCTTGTTACTAAATGATGCTTGTAGCCTCTTGTTATGTTATCCGATTGATGCATTTAGGACCTAAAGATCATAATCATGTATGTGTTGTTTGCTATGATTATCCGGTTAGATATTGAAGTTTGATTTAAATCGTTGCTAGTTGTAAGGATATGTTTCGGTTTATGTTGTTGGTATGTGTTGTATATGATGATGGTTATGAAATCCTTGTTCATGCTTGAACGGTTTGTTATCGGTTAGTAATGAGGATCTGGTTAGGGTGTCGAATGCATAATTTAGGATGGTTGATGATTGTGGTGATGAATATTGTTTGATTATTGTTCGTGTAAATGATGAACAGTTTGAAGATGGTTTGTATATTCAAAAATATGTGTGTTTGATCCATTTTAGACAAGGGTTAGACAAGAAAACATGTTTTAGTGGCATAGTACAATCTGATTTCATGAAATTGCAATTCTATTGGCCAGTACTGTTTGCAGGTTCTAGAAACTGATTCATGTGCACGTAATCACGGTTGCGAGTCGCAACCTTTGGTTGCTACTCGAGACCACATAAAGTCTTGTCGAGATCTCCCGGTTGCGAGTCGCAATCAACGCGTATCGAATCCGGTTGCGAGTCGTAACCACTGCTACTGAGTCGGAACTGCTGGTTGCGAGTCGTAACCTCTGGTTGCGACTCGTAATCAAAACGTGACGGACCGAGACCTCGGTTGCGAGTCGCAACCTCGGTTGCGAGTCACTCTTGTCTCGACTGGACTGTTTTAGGGTTTTTGGGCCTTTGACTGTTGGGCTTACTGTTGACTGGACTGCATGTTTGTCACTGCTGATTATATGTTAGGGCTGACCCAATGACCCAACTGTTTGTTTGTTCGCATGTTATACGTGTTTGCTATAAGTATTGCCATACGTGTTCGCTACGTGTTTACTTGTACCCGACTTGACCCATACTTGGTAACCATGCTAGGACGTGGTGACCAACATACTTGACCGGGTAAAATAATCTACCGAGCAACCCAAGGTGAGTTCACAACTTAAAAGCATGTGTCCCGGTGGTTTGGGACACGAGACTAAAACAACCCTATCCCCTTGTAAAGGGGATACCATTTACATTCCTTCCCTAGTTATTGGGAACAAACTTACTTTTCCTTCCCTTGTCATTGGGAAACCTTTTAGTTAATTACTGTTTATACGGAATGCAACCAAACGGCACTAAACGCAACTCTATCACTCAAGTCCCTACTACATAATACCGATTAGTCGCCGGGGCCAGGCGAACGGGTTATTAGTTGATAGCGCTATTTAGGTCTTACCAACCTCACACCGTGCCATGGTACGGGATCGGTCGTGAACTAATGTACTCAGGCATCCGTCAATGATGATAGAACATTGACATCGGGGCATCCTGCGGAAACGCAAACGGTTACCTAGTGTTCGGTATTGGAAAAACAGTTTAGTCGCTAACTTTTGGGGTAGCTCCCCATGGCATGTATAAACGGATAAATTAACTGGTGAAACATGTTTTGGAAATTAAAACTGGACAACTAGTGAACTCACTCAGCATTATTGTTGACCCCTTACTGCATGCTTTGCAGGTGGCCAGTGACTGGAGCAGCTGCTTGGGATGTGTAGTGGTCGTCTGCCCGTGTGTTGGGCATTTATCATGCTTACCTTATGAACATTGTTTAAAACTGTTTAATTTTGCTTCCGCTACTTATTACTGTTTGAACTTGAAACCTTAAACTCTGAACTTGATATTTGCTAATCTTATGGTTAGTAAGTATTACTTTTTGTTAACAACTTAATTATTCAGTATAATTGGTGGCTGGATCCTGGTCAGTCACGCCCTCAAAGCGGGTGTTATCCGCAGGTGGATTTTGGGGGTGTGACATCTTTGCTCATTCACTCATTCCTCTCTTCACATCTGCTTTGGAGCTCTCTCTCAAGCATTTGGGACTTTGTCTTCTTGTAGAAAAGATAGCAAGGACCTTAAGTGAGCTTCTTTCATTCTTTTTCTTGCTTTTTCCTTATGTAGTGCAGAAAGTCAAACAGTTTGGCCAACAGTTTGACTTTCACTAATTATGTTACCATAATGGGTCGAAACGGGTCAAAAGCACTTAGGTAGGCCTTTCAATCAGAATGATAGGACTATTAAATCATACCATATGAGTTCAAATACTCATTTGATTTATAGAACCTCATTCTATCCTATCTCCCGATTTAGGTGTCGATTTATTTATCTAGCAATCCGATACTAGGTACCACTTGATTCCTTGATTGCCCGTGCATCCTTAGTTCACAAAATCAAGGATACCCTACAATCTCAAGTGAGTACATAGTTCCCCTATTTTACTGTTTTCAATTGTTTTGGGGTGAATCATATGTACAAAACGATTTTTAAGGTTTAAACGATGATTTCAAAAACGATTAAGATGGTTTATACAAAACTAATAACGATTTCAATAAGGTGAACAAGACTTGTTGGGTGTAATTACATAACGAATGACATTCATTAGCTCTGATCAAGCCGACCAGTATTAGGTTATGGTACCATAGGATCTGACAAATCCCGTTATCAGACTACACCCATGGTTATGTGTGGGGGTTATGTAGGTAACGACCGAACCTGATGATTGTTAACTTACCCTTTGGTGGTTTGTTAATACGAAACGAGAAACGAGTTAAACGAGTCACGAAGGTTTGAATGTTGTTAACGAGACGACCAAAAGTATTTTTCACTATTAAAACGAATACGATTTTGGGTCGAGTTAAACGATTTGAAACGAGATACACGATTTGAAACGAGATAAACGAATTAAACGATTGGCTTTGGGTAGTGATTAAATAATGGGATGGGTGTAGTATGATAGAATCATGGTAGATACGCCGCTGGTACTTCTTATATATAAGTGATTCTATCATATTACATTGCGTGTCATTATTTAGTTCACTTGGGAAAACGATTTGAAACGATATCACACAACGAGGTTTTCAAAACGATATAAACCATACGAGTTTTATTAAACAAGCTTTTACGAGATGTTTCCAAATTATTTTACTAAAACAAATGTTTTTGGGTTAGGAGTCATGGCTACGAGATTTTATAAATTATAACCATCTTGATTTGAGTTGGTTAAACTATGTTGCAATACACTTTTCAAAACGAGGTTTGTATTTTGACTCTTGTAGTCTAACGAGGTATTGCAACAAATAAACAAGCCATGAACCCGATACTCCCACAAAACCTATGTACTCGCTCAGCAATTTCTTTGCTGACTTTACTTTTTACATATGTTTCAGGTGATATTGCTTGATGATGCTTGCTAGGAAGTTTGTGTCACATAGGACCTGGACGAGGCCTTAGTGACTTAAAAACAGTCATAACAATATGTAGTTTGTTTGTTTTGATTTAAAGACAATGTACATTACATAATAATTCAATAAAACAAAACATTTGGTTACCATGGTTGTGAAACAATAATTCTGTTGCAACACTCCCCGACGTTTCCGCCACGGTTTGTTGTTTTAACGTGGTCGGGGTGTGACACAAGCCGTAGCGAGAAACCGAAGAAATCAAGCTCTTATTGTAATATTTAGATAGAATTAGTAAGGTGTCATTTTGGTAATTAATGAGAAATCTCATTAATTCCAAGGCCTATAAATAGGAGCCTTAGATTTAATGTTTAAGACTTTTGCTCCATTTGGTGATTTTGGTGATTCAAGTCTAGAGAGAGAAAGTCTAGAGAGAGAAAACTCTCTCCAAGTGATTTTTGTATCGGACACGTCGTATCTTTCAAAAAAATCACGGTTCTAGTACGTTATTGTGTGTTCGGTCACGCACGTTCACGGATTCCGCACGTCGAACGTTCGTTACGCAATCGAACGGTGTCAAAACCGGTCCTACAATTATTATTATTAATAATAAAATTAAAATTAATTACCAATAATAAATAACTAAATAAAAATTTAAATAAGAGTATACTTCAAACAAAATTTTAAAAATATAAATTCTTCACTTCAATGGTTTTAATAAGAATTTTAAATATAGCAATACTATATTCTAAATTCGGTATTTACTTATGTAAGTTTCCATATATAATCAATTAAATTTATATTTAAATTTTTAAATAGGATTTTCAACTGATGATGAAAGACCAAATGAATATCATAGAATTTTCGATCAATGATGAAAGAAACTTTAGAGATATATGGAATATGATATGAATTTGGGTACTTTTATCTTAACACATAATTGTATTAAGATTGTTTTAAGATAATGAGCTAACAAAATTTAATAAATAAATCCGTATATAGGTGTGAAAAGAAGATTAGCTCAAGTTTCAAACTAAAGAAAATGCCACCCTAAGGTGTCGTAGTAATTGAAATAATAATAGCGGTGACTGAATGAGTTCACCAGGCTTGAAACCAAATGAAAGTTCAACAAAGTAAATCTGAATGTTTATCTTAAACAATCTAGTAGGATTTTCAATTAAAATTGTAATGATTTAATAATGTTTTTCGATAAAGTAATAATTATCATGAAAGGTTCGATTGATGCGGTAAGGCCATTTAAGGAATATACTGAAATATGAAATAAATTTGTGTATCATTATCTTAGCACATGATTGTGTTAAGATTGTTTGTATAGAATAAATCAACAAAACGGATTCAATATAAATAAATAAATAAATAAATAAATTTGTATACAATGTGTGCAAACGAGATTAGCGCAATCTTCAAATTTGTGAAAACGTCACCACAAGGTGATCGTTTTAAAGAAATAATTCAGTGAAGTCAAAAGCCAAGCAAAATAATTGAATTGCTTGTTGGGACTATTTTGAATAGGATAGCTTCAATCCATCATATGGGATTTTGAAATGAATGTGTAATGCGAGCAAATTAACTGGTTTTGAATAAAACGAGTTTTAATAAGGAAGTTCGGACATGATCACAACAGAAACCATGTATATCATTCAAAAGAAAAGCGAGTTTTTTTTTCTCAGGAGATTCATCGATTCAATATCAAAGAATTATCGTTTTGCAAAAATGTGGTTTACAATGCAAAGATCAAGTATAGCAAAACGAGATTTGAACTTTTGATAAAAAAACAAATTGGAATGAAGCCTTCCTATGGTCTTCATAACTCAAATGAACCACATGCACAATAAATAGTGCATGTGTAACGTGTAGATTTACCAAGAAATGAAACAGATCAATATTCGATACCATGAAAGAAATCCTTATGGTATGATGACCATTAGGGGAAGTAGCAAGACCAAAGTCTATTCACAGAGATCAGAATTTTTAATGAAAGAAATATAAGAACTTTATCTGGAATTTCGTGTGATAACTGTTGTTAAGTGACATTACCAGGAAATGTCGAATAAAATGAAATAGGGGATTTGCAAAGGTATGTGATTCCTTTTACAGTGCTAATAATTATAACTCAGATTGGATTGTGCACCGATGGTTGTGAAATCTTGTTCTAACGTACCTCAGCAAGATTCATGTCGTTTATAGGATCACATGACAAAGTGCTGCTTTTTGATTAGTAGTTTTTCTACTGACGGAATTAGCATTGGTGTCATCGTGCCCAATTTATCTTTTCCAAAGGTCTACCCTTGGAAGTTGCGTGTGATATACTTTGATACATGTGGACGTATAATTTAAGCTTCATGTGTTTTCTTGTGCACTAGCACAACTTTACATGTTTCTTACTTGCGTTAATAGTTTATGGTAACGCATTGGAGATTCTTATACTTTTGATGGTGTCCCAACTTAATGGGTTTCCATTGTTATTATTGTCGCTCAAGTTATGAGGTAGATGATCAAACGAAATAATGTTTGATATCGGAATTATAGATATATGCAAGAGATTCCTGATAAAGAAATCTAAAATTTATTATTAACACAGATATTTGTGCTTTTGACTTTTGGAATTCCTTATAGATATACATATCTATATAATCATATATTTCACATGTTGTAATATACATACCTTTCATAAGGTTAAATGTATTTAATAGACTCATATTTCCAAAGCAAGTCAGATATCAGCTCATGATACTATTTAGGGAAATCTTGTCACTTGTTTGACATATTATTTATCCCGTCTTATCCGGTTCATGCCAGAGAGGTAAAATCAGTATATCCGGACAAGCTGGAGAGTCTGCCACACCATACCCAGTCTTGCCGGAGAAAATTTTAGATTTTCCCATAAATAGATCTTTCTTAAATCATGATTTGGAAAGTGCATTATGACTTTCAACAAAGAATCAGGAAATTAGTATTTACCTGACAGATCATATTTTAGAATAAAATAAATAAATAAGAAATAACAGTGGTCAAGTGTTATTGCTTATTTATTATACTTGCAATGTTCTAGTTATTATTTTAACGGCATACCAAAACCCATCACACTTTATTTACACAAGTATTTAGCTTACCTTGAAGCTTATATTACGGCAAAATTCTTAAGTTCAAGTCTAAATATTATCCTGAGTGCTACCAGATAGTATTAAGTTCCTAACTCTCCGTTTAAACTTAGGCACTACTACAATACCTAATTGCTTAAACAAGTGGCTTAGCTTATACTAAGGCATCTTTTCTTAAAGTTCAAGTCTAAATGCTACCATGTGTGTTACTAGTTAATAGCAATCTCCTAACTCTTTTATTTAAGCTTAGGTATTATTATCACAACACCTATAGGCTTAAAGCAGTGGCTCTGATACCACCTTTCTGTCACGACCCCCGACCCACCCTGGACGGAATCGGGAGCCGCAAACAGCCAAGTGGTACCGGTGATTATTTTGAAAAATATTGCAGCGGAAATTTCATCAGGACCGTGAGTTAGGAAAAATATTAGAGTTTAGAAACACCCGATTTTATTTATTAAATGGATGGGATAAAAACCCATGTTTTACAATGGTAGCTTTAATAAGAGGTAAACCCGATTATGTAAAACAATTTTTCTTAATTTAATTTAATTGATAAAAATGAGCCACTTCTGTAAGTCTTCTGGTTGCCGTATGCAGCTCTTACTCCAATCTACTATTTTTACCTGAAACGCGTTTTAAAAAGGTTTTGTCAGCGGGAAATACTGAGTGAGTTCATTCAGGTTTATACAAAAACATATTTGTTATAATTCACAGTATTAAGAGCGATTACAATGTTTATCTGTCAACCAATTACCCACAGTATTTGTCACTCGACTCGTTTCTGTGACTGTGGTCATATCACTGTTGGGTCCGTTCACCCAAAAGTGACGTATATCATGATTTAGGTACGCCCACCTAAACTAATAAAAACAATACTAATGTGCACAATACCCCACATACCGGCTGTAATTGAAGACTATAAAGACTTAATCCCTGTAATTATAACTTTGGAAAATAGCTTGAGGTATTGTAAAACAGTTGATAAAAAGAGAATGACTCACTTTATAAGCATGCAGTATTGAATTAACAAGCTTCATGATTCAGATTCTTCTGAGAATTAGCATCTACTTTGATTGTAAGTGTATGGGATGAAGTTTAACCTATTGATAAGTCTAAAAAACTAATTTAAGCGATAATGCACACGAAACTAGGTAATTAACTAAATACAACCTTTACGATAACTCACGAGATTAAACCCTCACAACGAATGACAAAGTGCTATACTTAAACATCTAGCGGATTCGCAACGAATGACAGAGTATTCCCCGAGTTCGGGTGGTACTCAAATATCCTGTCGGAATCACGACTAATGACAAAGGATAGCACTTAAACATCCTGTCGGATAGTTTCAATCGATCTGATATCGAATCGTAGCAGCGATCGAGTTAATACCCGGTATCGTAGCAGCACCTCACTAATTTGGGAGTAATATTCAAATTTGGACAGTATAACTTCGTTTCTGAAAGAAACTTTTGACACCAGAGGACTGCTTGTAGCCTGCTCTATTTATAGCTGGAATTTAGGTCTCAGGCGGCCCGCGTGAGCCCTTGTTTGATTCTTACGCGGCCCGCATAGCCGCCTAGTCTCTGCGTAGGGTTGCTGAGTCACTAGTAGGTCTGCCAGGTGGATGCCACGTGTCTCTTAAGCTTATCCGGAGATTTGCCTTGCTGTCGCGGCCCGCGTAAGCCTCGGCTTATCTTTACGCGGCCCGCATGAAGACCAATATTCTAAATTTATTGATTTTCGATATGGATTGGGGTTTCAAGGTTCTGGGTTTTTACTTATGGTTTGATTTGGGACATTTTTTACTATAATTATATTATAAAGAAAAAGGGAATAAAATAGTGAGAAAAGAGAATGGACCCGCTTTGTAACTTTAGTGTTCAACTAGAAAGTCTCCTGGTAGAATATTGGGTATAACTTCTGGGCTATTTAAAAATATATAATGCACTCGTGGTAAGTATAGTACTCCTAATTCAACCTTGTCCCGATGTCCCGAGACAGAATCCCAACGAACTTAGTCGGGCAGATCCCGGACATGAGTTATGGGTTTCAGATCAATCGGAAAGGGTAGCGGTGATCGGGAGTTACAATACTTAGACGGAGCAGAGTTTTATTATTATTATAAATATAATATTTTAAGAAAATGTGAGAATATAATTAGACAAGGGGAACTCGAGTGAAATTGAGCAACTTTGAAGTTTCTGTATTGTCTCTTATTTATACTAACAACTGAAATTTACTTAAAAGTTACGCAATTGTTCCCTGCTATACACGTATGATTTCAAAAGGCATCATGATTTTCAATTCTTATTCTTACACTTACCCGTATTTTTTCAACATAAATTCAAAGGTAAATTATGATTATTATTTTATATTATTTATGGATGACACGTACACTTTATTTTTTGAAAAGATTGGTTTTGATATTATTTTATTTTAATTTTAATGTACACGTAAGTGTACATGAAATTTTCTTTAGTTATATTTATATTATAATTAATTAAACTACTTTACTTATTTGGCGTGTATAACTTCTAAAATATGATGTTGTATAAAATAATAAATATGTCTTTAGAACGAGAATATTTTTGTCTACATTTTAAACCAAGTTTCCTTTAAAAATAGAGTAGGTTTAAATACAATGTATTTTTATAGTTTAATTATTAAATGGTTCCTGGTTTGTAACACTTGTGCTCGAAATCATTATGAACAGTTCAATTATCAATAAAACAATGTTATTTGATCCCAATGTTTGTTTGGTTATGTTTTACATTTTTCATGTTTTGACTTTTGTTCAATTTCAAACTCTTCATCACTTTCTGGAGAATTATACGCAAACTAGTGCGTAAACGTACTCAGTTTAATGCGACAAATATTCCGGAACATCAACATATGCTTAACATACCTTAAATAACCTTTACATAACTTAAAAATAAGTTTTGAAGGCTTCGGTATGGCAAAAACAAGTTAATTCGCTTACAGGGACTAAACTTGACAAACTGTGAAAGTATGCCAATTTGAACTGTAACAAACATTCCGGAACATGTCCATAAGTTAAACATACCATAAATATCCTTTACATAGCTTAGAAATAGGCTTTGAGGTGTTCGGTGTGCTAAAATAAACTTTTGGGTCATTCAGGGACTAAAAGTGTCAAAAAGTGCACAAGTCTGCACTTTCGCGCATAACTTACGTTCTGAATACATCCGGACATCCAAAAATTTATGTAAGCATCCTTATATTATGCCTTAGTGTATGGCATGAGAAAAATCAATTCGTCGCGCAATTTGGATCTTCTTTCGCGCTTATGCGCATTCCGTCGTAATTAACCGAACATCGCGACCGTACGGCCAAACAAACCGACATCCGAGATATTTTTGAGCACATTTTAAGTTCCCTATACTTTAACTTCATTTTACAGCTTTGAAATGGGGTTAATGGAGCTTAAACGTGTCAAAAATGCATCAAATACCAAGTTTTGGGGCTGCAGGGACCAAAACTGCCAATTTTGAAAGTTGCTGACCTGCAAGGTCCTTACGGTCCGTATGGACCTTTGCTTACGGTCCGTAAGACGTCCCCAGAACAGCAGATTCAGTTTTAAATGCTGTTGCCTCTTCAAGTTAGTGAAAGGTCAAATTCTACTTGCCTCTTCTGGACAATGAGGGGCAAAACTGATGCTCCATAAGTATTGCAACAAGTGTATGGACAAGATCATGACACGATATTCGAGAAACAATCCTAACGGTTATGCTTTTCCTATAAATACCCTCCCCCCATTCTTGCAAAAACCCACAAAAATCTGATCAAAATGCTCTAAGTTGATGCCATTGCTTCATACCTGAGCTCTTTGATCAAGATTAGCATTCGGGGACCCTTTGTAAGTGTTACTTCGTTGTTTTATCGCTTTTCGAGTCTAAAAGTCGAACTTTGTTTGACTTTCTGCATTGACCAGTTTATGGTCGATGCGAAGTTCGTTTGAACTTCATAACGTGAGCGTGATCACGATGGTTATAGTCCATATTGACTATACCTACTGATTACCACGTTATCTAGGCTCAGTGACGAGTCGTAGTTTCGGCCAAAATGCGCATTCTTGCGTATTTTGTAACCAAACTACCCATAGGTATCAAAACCGTTTGTTTTGATACCAAACCTGTTTTCTAAACTTAGTTAAGCACGTTCTAACATGCTTAGCTCGTCACTTTTAGTATGGTGCTTATATAGGGTCGTAAGGTAAGCGATCTAAACAATCGCTTGTACTTTCGAACCCGACCCATTTGGTCGATCATTATGATCCGAACAAACACATTAGGTGACCATAGCTATAACCTTCCGAGGTTATACCTTATGATCACGATGTTAGGCGTTCCAAACGCGTTTCACGCGAACGACGCGTTAAAGTAGCATAAGCTACCTAAACGGGTCGTAATGGGTCGTAAGCACTTAGGTTAGGTTTCATTTTAGTATGTAGGCTTTGTTAAACCATATTACACGAGTCTCTATACTCGTTTGGTTTACGAACCCGCATACTATCCGATCCTCCGATTTAGGTCCGGTATATTAACATAGTTACCTATATTAGTTGCCGTTGATATCCGTGATCTCTAGCGTTATTTGGTTGTTATACAAGAACTTCAAAGCAATCTCAGGTGAGTACATTGAACCCCTCTTTTACTGTTTTCCAAACTGTTTTGGGGTGAAACACATGTGCCTACTTGTTACTTTCATGTTTTCCATGTTTTCACATCATATACCTGTTATGTTCGTTAGTACATTATAGTACATGATTTCGTTACACTTTTATGTTATGTATGCCCATTGTGTGCGTACTTAGTACATTGTTTTACACTACATTTTATGCTATGTATGCCCATTGTGTGCGTACTTAGTATATCATTTTACACTACATTTCATGCTATGTATGCCCATTGTGTGCGTACTTAGTACATTGCTTTACATTACATTTCATGCTATGTATGCCCATTGTGTGCGTACTTAGTACATTGTTTCACATTACATTTCATGCTATTTATGCCCATTGTGTGCATACTTAGTACAATTGTTTACATCACATGCCTTCATTTTGGTATGACATTTGGTTTGTTTAACATGGAACAATACATTCATTAACATTGATCACGCCATTCGTTAGTAGGTAGTGGTACCATAGGAATTGACAACTCCCGTTCCTGAAATCCTGGGTTTGATTGGATTGGAAGGAATGACCGAATTCGATATACATAACTTAGATAAACCTTTGGTTTGTTTAAGGGTTTATCGCCACAGTCTCAAGGCTTGAATGTATGCATTTTCACAATACCGCATAAATGTTAATATCAGTAGAGCATGCATTGTTCCACAAAACATAACGTTGATTTAAACCATGTTTTTCTTCAACACCTTGTTTTGTGCATTTTACATATGGTTTAGTTGATACATCTCACTTACCATACAAGATATATTTTGGGTACACATTACATGATCTACATTAAACATAAACATTTTGACATTGATATACATACTTGGTGGTTTACATTGAACATAGACATTTCGATATGGTTTACACAATAACACTTGACAATTGATTTATACATGAACAATTTACATGGTGGTTGGTTTGGGTAAATGGTTGGAGTAACGTGGCGTATGTAATATGATACAAACATGGTGGATACGCCGCTGGTACTTCCTATATATAAATGTTTGTATAATATTACATATCGTAGTATTATCTAAGTCATTTCAGTTTAGACACATTACATTTTACACAAATAACATACTCTTCACAAGTGTCACACCCCGATTTCCACGTGTCTCACCGGTGGGCCCGGTGGGGGATTACCGTGACGATGTTGGCAACAATAAAGTCAAACCACACAATTATATAATGCACAGCGGAAGCATAAGATAAATATATAAATTTCAACCTCTGATTGTAATATCAAAATGTATTACAGGGGTTGGATATATCCACAGTGGATCGTAAATAAAAGTAACGTATTGTTCCATTAGATACTGCAATCAAGCTTGCGAGGCTTATCCCGACGCTAGGGAGCTAATACCAGCCAATTACGTTTAGGTACCTGCACTTAATCTTTTTTGGGGAAAATACGTCAGTTTACACTGGTAAATACATTCAACTGACACATTTGAAAATGTTTATTAAAATTGATTTGAATGCACAAGGCACAAACTCTTTTATAACTTGGGAAAATTCATAATGATCTTGTGAACGTTTTACATGTTCTTTTATGCGTTCAGTAGCCCGGGTCGTGCCGGGTTAAAGATTTATAGACACACCACGTTTGCGTAAAACCGTAGTACAGAAACCAACGGCTACGTCTTTTAGTTTTAATGTCGACACTTTATACCGGGTGTACGCCTACACCGGGATGTCGATGGTCGTGGCCATTTCGTAAAATGATGCCGAGGATATCCGGGACAACGGTCATTAAACCCCCCAAAGGCTTATAAGCAACAAAACTGTTTAAATGAGCCGATCATATTTAATCAATTAACCACCTAAGCGATGGAAGTATATAATGCTCAATCAAGCGGTATTAATATACCGTAACCCAAGCCCATATAGGGGAAATAAGTTAAAGTATTTACCTTTGCAAGTATTAATCCTTAATTTAGATCAAGTCACCGATAGCTTTTACTGGGGCTCCTAATCTGGAACGAAGGTTTTAATTAACCTCTTAGAATCCTAACGGTCCTTGTATTAGCCGTAGCTTAAACCGGTTGATTCCGATATATAGATATGGTTAATTCGCACGAAAAGGCGAAAACCGAGAATGGAGTATGATTTGGACCCAACAAGTTCAGAGACTTGTTTTATATGGGTTTATAGTTCATACTCTGGATTTTGGGGTTCAAATAATATAATTTGACCCATATCGGCTATTGCACGAAAACTAGTTCCATGAGCCGTACCGTGTGCGCAAACAGGCGAAACGGTTAACCATAAGAGTCGTACGCTTATTTCCTAAGTCAATATGCCTTAAAAGTATTTTGGTATCAGTAGGATACCTTCCGTAATGCCCGTAACGAGTTTAAGTTTATATTATGCCCCGTAGGGGCTTTTCGGTCATTTTAAAGACTTTTAAAGAGCTTTTCGGGTTCTACAGGAAATCTGAGTTTCCCGAACAGTTTATAAAGTTTAAAATACTTTATTTATTATTTAAAATCAGTAGCAACTGGAATCGGGTCAAAAGACCTTGTAGAACTCCCGTTTTGGCCAAAAAGGGCATATTCGGTATTTACCGAACCGTAGCCATAACCGCAGGTTATGAGCAAGGTAAAAATTATTAAAAATCTTTAAAATTCCCAAAATATTATTTTACCACAGTGGGTAAAAGTTTTGGTGACGAAAATTTGGGTTAGATGGGCGTTATGCTAATTGCGCCGTTAATTACAAAACTTTCTTAAAAGTGCGCCTTTTAGCATAACTCTCATTCTAGACCTCGGATTGACGTGAAACTTTAAGGACATGCTTATAATTTAACAAGCAAGGTTTTGGTCCGTTCACGTGTCCGAAATACTCGTTTTAATTTTAAAAGGCCGTTACGGTCAACTTTTAGGCGAATGACGGAATTGCGCAAAAGACTCGGATAACTCATGAACCGACCACAGAGGCTTATACCAACATGTGACCTGGTCCTAAGAGAGTCCTAAGGTATATTTATACCTCACTAAAACGGGTCAGAACTGAAGTCAACGCAAAAGTCAAACTTTTGCGACTTTCGGCTCCGAACCGGTTCAATATAGCAAATGATCGATTCAAACGAGCGCAAACAGGTTTATATACTTATTATCATGTTTTATGATTGTCAAAACAGGTTCCATAACATATACATTACAGATTATGCATAAATCGCTAAAATAGCTTTCTGTTGACTTTTTAACCGCACGTTTGACTCGACATTTGACATAGTTAGAGTGGTGATCAGGGGGAACCTTTTTAGAGGTTTATTACCCACATAAATACCAACTCATAACCACTTTTGATTCGTCATAAGACTGAACCATTACTGATTTATTGTAAAGTCAAACCGTAGTTACGACGGTTTGGTTTTTAGCCATTTACTAAGGAAATGTGAAACCACAAAGGGTTGGATCACTTACAGAAGTTGTGTTCTTGCTTATGGAGCAGAGAAAAGGACTTGAGAGCTCTTGAAATGATCAGAGGTGTGTGTTTAGATGTTGTGAATGTTTATGTTGCATAAGGTGGCTATTTATAGCAAATGTCATGCAACTATGATCATTGCAACACTCACAATAGTCCAGAGGTGATGGGTAGGTGTCCCAGAGGTGTATGGGTCGAGTAGGGGGCACCCATGCCTCATTTATTGGAGGTTGATCGTTCACAATGCTCAAAAGTCAAGAAAACACAATTTTTCTGCATCTGGGCGTCCAATGCGGCCCGCATGGAGGTTCCATGCGTTTACAATGCGGGCCGCCTGGGATTTAAAGATCAGACGTATAGTTGAGGAGGCTCGCGGCCCGCCTCAACTTAACCCATTATGCAATGCGGGCTGCGTAGGGTTAAGATTTCAGAATTTTTAAATCTTTTGTCATGATTACAGAATCTGGCCATTAATAACGAAATCTTTCGTAATGATTTGCCTGACCTTTCGGGTTTGAAGGGGTAACTTTGCGGTTTGGCCCTCGGTTATTTACCGATAGGGGCCTCGTGTTATTTACCCGCTTTATTAAGTCCCCGGTTTATTTATTTAATTGTTCAGAAAGCCTTAACTTTCATTATTGACGCTTTTAACCCTTCTTCTACGAATTCGATCGTAACTTTCTCGTTTCATATCGAAACTTCGCGAAATTTATATATATTATTTTAGTGAGGGTATAATACCGTTACAAAGTCTTTGGAACGTTAAAGGGTCACTCAGAGGTATTATTAAACATGTTGACACAGTTAACCCCTGTAGTTTGTAATCTCTCATTTTCTTCCGCGTTTTGTTTTTGTACGATCTATAATTCATTCGTTCGAAGGTTTAAGCATTATTTAGGGATACTATACAGTATATTTACCCTTGTTGACATTTATAACCCTCGAATTTATATACTTTCAAGGTTTGTCAAAATTAGTCCTTTATTTATTATAGCTGCCACGTGTAAACAAATGACACGTGTTAACACATCATTGGACACAAAATTTCGAGGTGTTACATCCTCACCCCCTTAAAATAAATCTCGACCCGAGATTTACTCAAATAAATAGGGGTATTTTTCTTTCATTGTAGCTTCGACTTCCCACGTATATTCAGGACCTCTACGAGCATCCCATTTGACTTTTACAATCGGTACGTGCTTTCTGCGAAGCTTCTTCACCTGTCGATCTTCAATCGACAAAGGTTTTTCTATGAACTTTAAGCTCTCATCTATATGCACATCTGTGTGTGGAATCACCAACGACTCGTCGGCGAAGCACTTTTTGAGATTGCAGATGTGGAACACATTGTGAATTCCATTGAGCTCTTCAGGCAAGTTCAGTTTATAGGCAACTGATCCGACTCGTTCAATGACCTCAAAAGGCCCTATGTATCTCGGACTCAGCTTGCCCTTCTTGCCGAAACGCATCACCCCCTTCCAGGGTGACACCTTAAGTAATACTTTTTCACCCACTTCAAAGTGAAAGTCCTTACGCTTTGGATCAGCGTAGCTCTTCTGCCTATCGCGGGCAGCCTTGAGACGTTCCCGTATTTGGACAATCTTGTCCGTTGTCTGGAAAACAATCTCTGGTCCCGATAATTGGACCTCTCCTACTTCCGCCCAACAAACAGGCGATCTGCCTTTCCTACCATATAATGCCTCAAAAGGCGCAGCCTTTATGCTGGTGTGGTAGCTATTATTGTAGGAGAATTCGATCAGGGGTAGGTTGTTATCCCAGTTACCACCTAAATCGATTGCACATGCACGAAGCATGTCTTCTAGCATTTGGATAGTACGCTCACTTTGACCGTCCGTCTGTGGATGGTAAGCCGTACTAAAGTTTAAACGCGTGCCCAAAGATTGCTGGAAACTTTTCCAGAAGTGAGATGTGTATCTAGTATCCCTGTCAGAGATAATAGACACAGGTATGCCGTGTAAGGCTACAATCTTATCAACATAGAGTTGGGCTAACATATCGGAGCTATACGTCTCTTTGATGGGTAGAAAATGAGCTGATTTAGTCAGCCTATCGACTATGACCCATATTGTATCGTTTCCTTTCCTTGTTTTGGGTAACTTGGTTATGAAGTCCATAGTTACGCATTCCCACTTCCACTCGGGAAGTTCAGGCTGTTGTAGTAAGCCAGACGGCTTTTGGTGCTCGGCCTTGACTTGAGCACAAGTCAAGCACTTTGCTACATGGGCGGCTACAGACTTTTTCAAGCCTATCCACCAATAATTTGCCTTTTAAGTCTTGGTACATTTTATCAGCACCAGGATGGACTGAGTATTTGGAACTATGGGCTTCCTGGAGAACAACATCTCGTAGTCCTCCATAAATCGGAACCCATATTCGTCCGTTCAGCCTAAGAATTCCATCCTTGCTAAGAGTCAACTGCTCCTCAGTTACTCCCAGCTTTTCATTAGGATAATTAGCTTCCAACACAGCCTCACGCTGCGCAGCTAATATCCTTTCCATCAAATTATTTTTAACTTCAATGCTCTTGGCATTGATTCGAATGGGTTTTACCCTTTCTTTCCTGCTCAAGGCATCGGCGACTACATTCGCCTTGCCGGGATGGTACCTGATTTCACAGTCATAATCATTCAGGGTTTCCATCCAACGGCGCTGTCTCATGTTCAACTCCTTCTGGTTGAACAAGTGCTGAAGGCTTTTGTGATCTGAATAAATCACAAATTTAATACCATAAAGGTAGTGCCTCCACAACTTCAGTGCAAACACAACGGCACCCAACTCCAAATCATGGGTGGTGTAATTCTTTTCATGCACCTTTAATTGCCTTGAAGCATAGGCAATCACCTTGCCCTTCTGCATAAGCACACACCCCATGCCCATGTGTGATGCATCGCAGTAAACTACGAATTCATCTGTACCCTCAGGTAAGGTCAACACAGGTGCGTTGCTTAGCTTCTGCTTCAGTATTTCGAAGGACTCTTGCTGCTTTGGGCCCCAAATGTACTTTTCTTTCTTCTTGGTCAAGGAAGTCAAGGGCGCAGCAATCCTCGAAAAATTTTCAATAAATCTCCGGTAGTATCCTGCTAATCCCAGGAAGCTACGGATTTCGGTAGGCGTCTTTGGCTCTTGCCAGTTCATGACTGCCTCTACCTTAGCGGGATCCACTTGGATACCATGCTCACTCACAACGTGTCCTAAAAATTGGACCTCTCGTAGCCAGAATTCACATTTCGAGAATTTGGCGTAGAGTTTCTCACGCTGTAGTAATTCGAGAATGCAACGGAGATGCTTCTCGTGGTCATCTTGGCTTTTAGAATAGATCAGGATATCGTCTATGAAGACTATGACGAATTTATCTAAATACGGCTTGCACACGCGATTCATGAGATCCATGAACGCAGCCGGTGCATTTGTGAGCCCAAAAGGCATCACTAGGAACTCGTAATGACCATAGCGAGTCCTAAATGCAGTCTTATGTACATCTTCATCTCTGACCCTTAGTTGATGATAACCCGACCTTAAGTCGATCTTGGAGAAGTAGCTCGCTCCTTGCAGCTGATCGAACAGATCATCGATCCTTGGCAAAGGATATCTGTTCTTTATGGTAACTTTATTCAGTTCTCTATAGTCGATGCACAACCGCATCGATCCGTCCTTCTTCTTTACAAATAGGACAGGAGCTCCCCAGGGGGATGAACTAGGTCTGATAAAACCTTTCGCCAACAGTTCATCCAACTGGGTCCTCAGTTCTTTCATTTCCGTTGGCGCTAGTCTGTAAGGTGCTCTTGCTATCGGAGCTGCTCCAGGAATGATGTCAATTCTGAACTCCACTTGTCTATCTGGTGGCAACCCAGGTAGTTCTTCGGGAAAAACTTCGGGGTATTCAGAAATGACAGGAAGATCCTCGATCTTCGGCTTTGGCTCTTCTATTATCACCTGAGCCATGTAAATTACACAGCCTCTGTTCAAACACCTTGAAGCTTTCAGCATAGATACGTCTTCGGGCAATCCGTAATGCGTATCACCTCGAATGGTAAGAGATTCACCACTCGGAGTTTTTAAAACTATTTGCCTTTTACCGCAAATGATTTGGGCCTGGTTATGGGATAACCAGTCCATGCCTAGCACGATGTCAAAACCCGCAAGTTTGAAAGGAAGTAGAGATAAAGGAAAAGAATGGTTCCTAATGGATATTTCACATCCTTCTAGAATGGTAGAGACGGTTTCCATCGTGCCGTCTGCTAACTCTACTTCGTATCTCACGTCAAGGGTTTTGATTGGCATATTTAGTAGTTGGCAAAATTTCTGGTCTACAAAGGACTTGTCAGCGCCAGAATCGAACAGTACTCTTGCAAATATATTATTTACGAGAAAAGTACCTGTAAGCACATTGTCGTCCTTGACCGCTTCCTTTGCATCCAAGCGAAAAACTCTCGCATTCGACTTCTTCGTCTCTTCTGCCTTCTTGGCATACTTTGGGCAATTACTCTTTATGTGCCCCTTTTCGTTACAGTTAAAGCAGGTTGCATCCTTTATCTTTTTGCACTCCACTGTCTTGTGATCCTTGGACTTGCATAGCCCACAGGGTGGAGTCCTTTGTTGCGACTGCGAACCAGACGCAAACCTACACTTCCCGGAGTGAGGTTTCTTGCAGACCTTGCAGTGAGGTCTTCCATCAGCTTGCCCCTCCTTCTTTGCCTCCGACCCTCTCTTGCCCTCACCGTTTCCACGGTGCTTTTTCCCAGACTTTCGTGAGGTATCATCCTCACGTTTTCGCTTTTCGGCCTCCTTGCTCCTTTGTGCCCTCAGACGGACAGCATCAAGTGTAAGAGACAAGGAGAGGTCAGTAACTGACCTGAAGGTCGTTGGCCTAGAGGCCTTTACGCTAGCTTTGATCGCCGGCTCTAAGCCCCCAATGAATCGGGCAATCCTTCTAGGTTCTGGTGTCACAAGATATGGCACCAGGCGTGACATAGTGTTAAAGCTTGTCAGATATGCCTGACAATCCAGGTTTGTCATCACTAGTGAGACAAAATCTGCTTCAATCTTCTCAACCTCGTGCTGAGGGCAGTAGTTTTCTTTTATGAGGGTAATAAACTCCCCCCATGACATTTTGTACAAGGCAGACTTACCTGAAGCCTGCACCAGAGCTCTCCACCACGCCAGGGCCTCGCCCTTGAATGACTGGGACACAAACTTAACCACATCCCTCTCAGCGCACCCGCTGATGTCCACAATCGTGTCCATCTCGTCCAGCCAGGTGATACAATCAACCGCACCTTTTTCCCCTGTAAATTCACGGGGCTTACATGATACAAAGTATTTGTAGGTGCAACCCTTAGCACTTGACGCATCAGTATATTCTCTATCACGACGAACGCTGTGCTCAGTAGACGAGTGCTTGTCGTCATCTTTCTTGGGTTCAGAGGGTGGTTTGGAGTGTGTCTTTGGTTTAGAGGGTGGTTTTGACACAGTTCTGCCTTGAGACTCAGTATGTTGACGATCAATAGCTGCCTGGACAGCATTGTTGATCAGAGCCTTTAGCTGTGCGCCTGTCAAATGTACTGACGCATTGTCATAGTCATCTTCGTTTGTGTGGCTGTTCTCTCCATTGGGATCCGCCATTGTAACTTGAATCTGTTACAGAAGATAACAAAATTTTAATTTAGGAGATTATTATATGATTGTCTTTTATGACAATTTGTCAACCATGGTACAGAGACCATATTTGGTTAACTTTTTATTTCATTAAATATTAGGATTTGAATATATCTTATTTCAACTATATAAATAGTATTGGCGGCATAAAGCCTAATCACGATGATGTTTTATAATATCAGCCGAGATTTCATAGAATCAAAGGCATAGAGAATTGAACCGTAGTTCTTTATCTCTTTTCGACAGGGAGTCATAGACCACCACTGTCTTTTGTCTTTATAAGACAATTATTATGGCCCATAGGCACTACACCTCTAATGGATGTCTTAATATGGTTGGCCCGTAGGCACTACATCACTAATGGATGTTTTAATAATATTGGCCCGTAGGCACTACATCACTAATGGATGTTTTTAATAATACTGGCCCGTAGGCACTACATCACTAATGGATGTTTTAATAATTCTGGCCCGTAGGCACTGCATCACTAATGGATGTTTTTATAATACTGGCCCGTAGGCATTGCATCACTAATGGATGTCTTAATAGTTCTGGCCCGTAGGCACTGCATCACTAATGGATGTTTTTATAATACTGGCCCGTAGGCATTGCATCACAATTGGATGTCTTAATAATATTGATCACCTTCATTGGTGTTTTAACCCGCGATTTATAAATCATTTAGTTGGGTTTTGAAATCCTTAAAGGATTACTGTATAGGAATGACGTGCGTGATTATAACGAATCACATCTGCCATGAATGTTAACATGCGTACAGAGGTTAACAGGGAATCAGAATCTTTTCAGTTAGGTCGTACCATCTTGACTAGATCTTAACAGATCCCAAGCTAGGTTTCACCTTTTAAGATTCTTTATTTAGGCAGATCAATATAAAAGGAATGGTTTTGATTTATATTTTTTTTATATATATTAAAACAAAACTCATAACATACATTCCAAAATCTCAAATACAATTACATATTACCCTAAACGGGTCTTTCAAAATAATACATACCTCCATAGAGGTTTTTAAAATAAGTGACAAGTCCACGCAGTGACTAATATAAGATAGGTGTCCATGCAAGGACTAAAGGTAAGTCCACGTAGGGACTGAAATACGATAAGTTGTCCACGTAGGGACTTATTTCAAAGTAGAAATTACATTCGTATAACTATTAAGGGCTAGTGGTCACGTTTCTTCTTTTTGCCCTTTAGTAGATTCGCCAAGCCTTTGAGAAATCCTCGGTGGCTTTTCTTTTCTTCCTCGAACTCTCTCTCCACACGATCTAGTCGATGGAGTATTTCTTCCTGTTCAGGAGGAGAAAAACGTGGTTGTTGCGCTTGATGCGGAACGGGAGGTCTGGGAGGTATTGGATACCCATGAGCTGAGTAATCCGGTGGTCCCATGTTTCCATGTGCTCCGTCAGGGTAGCGCGCATTATATCTAGCCGACACCACATATGGGTCGCGCTCATAGCCGTAGTTGTATTGTGCTTGTGATGGTTCAAACGGGTTGTAAGCCGTTGGACCTGTGTAAGCTGGTATGGGTTGGTCATACCCAAATGGTGGCGAATTTCGTGCAGTTGGTGCGGAGTTCGCCTCCTGTATAGGACTTGAAGGTCCTTCTTCTTGTAGCGGCGGATAGTGGCTACTACTAGAATGTCGAGGAGTGCTGAAGTGGATACCCCCTCCTCCTCGGGTAGACATACGAGCATTCGTCCTCCTACGCCTCGGCGGATCAGGTATAACTGGTTGTGCCGGTGGCGGAGGTGGCGGCGTAACTGCCTCAAAGCGTGAATCCTCAGAGGGATCCTGTGGATGTCTCGGTTGCGATGTCTGATGAGATGGTGTGTTGTACCACTCATGTCGGTCAAACAAGGCCATAAAGCTGTCTGGGCCTTGATACTGCGGACCATGATATGAAGATCCATCAGATACTTCTATCGGATGCGTGGGCGTACCACGAGCTGGTTCAGTTGGATCCTCATCTTCCTCCATGGGATCTTCAGAAAAATGGTCTTGTGGCCCTAGTGGAACAAAACCTGAAGGTTCCTGTATGTAGTCAGCCGGATTAAACTGACCTATGTAGTATGGACTAGGGTCGTCGTAGTTTCGGTGCGATACCGAACGTTGTAGAGGTATGAAGGAAGGTTGTGGGTTATTGGGATTATTTTCTGAATCTGGCCCAAAGGAGTGCCGGTAGGATGGCGTTGAGCTGTGCGAAGTGGAATGCCTCGCTGGTTCGTAAAGATCTCTTCGTCGTTGTGGCTCTTCGCTTCGTGTCATCGAAGGATGTCTTGTACCAGATGGTCCAGCTTCTTGATCGTGATGTGTCACGATTTCTCCTCGGCCTCTTCTTCCCCTTCCTCTTCCTCGGAATATAACAGGTGGCATTTTCCTGCTCCAAAACTTATTAAAAATCAAATCGAAAAATAAAGACAAAAAGGAGTATTAATCCGAATTTGTCCTAAGTTCTTGTCTAGACTCAAGTATGTGCAATTGTGTCACTGAGATTAAACACATTAGGATAGTGTTTAATTCACTCAATGTTGGCTCTGATACCAACCTGTCACACCCCGATTTCCACGTGTCTCACCGGTGGGCCCGGTGGGGGATTACCGTGACGATGTTGGCAACAATAAAGTCAAACCACACAATTATATAATGCACAGCGGAAGCATAAGATAAATATATAAATTTCAACCTCTGATTGTAATATCAAAATGTATTACAGGGGTTGGATATATCCACAGTGGATCGTAAATAAAAGTAACGTATTGTTCCATTAGATACTGCAATCAAGCTTGCGAGGCTTATCCCGACGCTAGGGAGCTAATACCAGCCAATTACGTTTAGGTACCTGCACTTAATCTTTTTTGGGGAAAATACGTCAGTTTACACTGGTAAATACATTCAACTGACACATTTGAAAATGTTTATTAAAATTGATTTGAATGCACAAGGCACAAACTCTTTTATAACTTGGGAAAATTCATAATGATCTTGTGAACGTTTTACATGTTCTTTTATGCGTTCAGTAGCCCGGGTCGTGCCGGGTTAAAGATTTATAGACACACCACGTTTGCGTAAAACCGTAGTACAGAAACCAACGGCTACGTCTTTTAGTTTTAATGTCGACACTTTATACCGGGTGTACGCCTACACCGGGATGTCGATGGTCGTGGCCATTTCGTAAAATGATGCCGAGGATATCCGGGACAACGGTCATTAAACCCCCCCAAAGGCTTATAAGCAACAAAACTGTTTAAATGAGCCGATCATATTTAATCAATTAACCACCTAAGCGATGGAAGTATATAATGCTCAATCAAGCGGTATTAATATACCGTAACCCAAGCCCATATAGGGGAAATAAGTTAAAGTATTTACCTTTGCAAGTATTAATCCTTAATTTAGATCAAGTCACCGATAGCTTTTACTGGGGCTCCTAATCTGGAACGAAGGTTTTAATTAACCTCTTAGAATCCTAACGGTCCTTGTATTAGCCGTAGCTTAAAGCGGTTGATTCCGATATATAGATATGGTTAATTCGCACGAAAAGGCGAAAACCGAGAATGGAGTATGATTTGGACCCAACAAGTTCAGAGACTTGTTTTATATGGGTTTATAGTTCATACTCTGGATTTTGGGGTTCAAATAATATAATTTGACCCATATCGGCTATTGCACGAAAACTAGTTCCATGAGCCGTACCGTGTGCGCAAACAGGCGAAACGGTTAACCATAAGAGTCGTACGCTTATTTCCTAAGTCAATATGCCTTAAAAGTATTTTGGTATCAGTAGGATACCTTCCGTAATGCCCGTAACGAGTTTAAGTTTATATTATGCCCCGTAGGGGCTTTTCGGTCATTTTAAAGACTTTTAAAGAGCTTTTCGGGTTCTACAGGAAATCTGAGTTTCCCGAACAGTTTATAAAGTTTAAAATACTTTATTTATTATTTAAAATCAGTAGCAACTGGAATCGGGTCAAAAGACCTTGTAGAACTCCCGTTTTGGCCAAAAAGGGCATATTCGGTATTTACCGAACCGTAGCCATAACCGCAGGTTATGAGCAAGGTAAAAATTATTAAAAATCTTTAAAATTCCCAAAATATTATTTTACCACAGTGGGTAAAAGTTTTGGTGACGAAAATTTGGGTTAGATGGGCGTTATGCTAATTGCGCCGTTAATTACAAAACTTTCTTAAAAGTGCGCCTTTTAGCATAACTCTCATTCTAGACCTCGGATTGACGTGAAACTTTAAGGACATGCTTATAATTTAACAAGCAAGGTTTTGGTCCGTTCACGTGTCCGAAATACTCGTTTTAATTTTAAAAGGCCGTTACGGTCAACTTTTAGGCGAATGACGGAATTGCGCAAAAGACTCGGATAACTCATGAACCGACCACAGAGGCTTATACCAACATGTGACCTGGTCCTAAGAGAGTCCTAAGGTATATTTATACCTCACTAAAACGGGTCAGAACTGAAGTCAACGCAAAAGTCAAACTTTTGCGACTTTCGGCTCCGAACCGGTTCAATATAGCAAATGATCGATTCAAACGAGCGCAAACGGGTTTATATACTTATTATCATGTTTTATGATTGTCAAAACAGGTTCCATAACATATACATTACAGATTATGCATAAATCGCTAAAATAGCTTTCTGTTGACTTTTTAACCGCACGTTTGACTCGACATTTGACATAGTTAGAGTGGTGATCAGGGGGAACCTTTTTAGAGGTTTATTACCCACATAAATACCAACTCATAACCACTTTTGATTCGTCATAAGACTGAACCATTACTGATTTATTGTAAAGTCAAACCGTAGTTACGACGGTTTGGTTTTTAGCCATTTACTAAGGAAATGTGAAACCACAAAGGGTTGGATCACTTACAGAAGTTGTGTTCTTGCTTATGGAGCAGAGAAAAGGACTTGAGAGCTCTTGAAATGATCAGAGGTGTGTGTTTAGATGTTGTGAATGTTTATGTTGCATAAGGTGGCTATTTATAGCAAATGTCATGCAACTATGATCATTGCAACACTCACAATAGTCCAGAGGTGATGGGTAGGTGTCCCAGAGGTGTATGGGTCGAGTAGGGGGCACCCATGCCTCATTTATTGGAGGTTGATCGTTCACAATGCTCAAAAGTCAAGAAAACACAATTTTTCTGCATCTGGGCGTCCAATGCGGCCCGCATGGAGGTTCCATGCGTTTACAATGCGGGCCGCCTGGGATTTAAAGATCAGACGTATAGTTGAGGAGGCTCGCGGCCCGCCTCAACTTAACCCATTATGCAATGCGGGCCGCGTAGGGTTAAGATTTCAGAATTTTTAAATCTTTTGTCATGATTACAGAATCTGGCCATTAATAACGAAATCTTTCGTAATGATTTGCCTGACCTTTCGGGTTTGAAGGGGTAACTTTGAGGTTTGGCCCTCGGTTATTTACCGATAGGGGCCTCGTGTTATTTACCCGCTTTATTAAGTCCCCGGTTTATTTATTTAATTGTTCAGAAAGCCTTAACTTTCATTATTGACGCTTTTAACCCTTCTTCTACGAATTAGATCGTAACTTTCTCGTTTCATATCGAAACTTCGCGAAATTTATATATATTATTTTAGTGAGGGTATAATACCGTTACAAAGTCTTTGGAACGTTAAAGGGTCACTCAGAGGTATTATTAAACATGTTGACACAGTTAACCCCTGTAGTTTGTAATCTCTCACTTTCTTCCGCGTTTTGTTTTTGTACGATCTATAATTCATTCGTTCGAAGGTTTAAGCATTATTTAGGGATACTATACAGTATATTTACCCTTGTTGACATTTATAACCCTCGAATTTATATACTTTCAAGGTTTGTCAAAATTAGTCCTTTATTTATTATAGCTGCCACGTGTAAACAAATGACACGTGTTAACACATCATTGGACACAAAATTTCGAGGTGTTACAACAAGACATTATTTTTTTCAAACAACTTATCTTATTCAACTCATTTTACTTGGTTACTCGTTTAACCTTACACTTATCTATACATATCATCTGATATTATCGTTTTTCAAATGGTTTACAAAGCAAGACAAATTACAAGGTTCATGACTGACTGTTATTAAACATTTCTTTAAACTCAAGTCATGAACCCCATTTTCACAAAACCTTTGTATCTCACAGGCATTTTTATGCTGACGTACCTACTTTCACATGTGTTTTCAGGAGCTATTGTGTAGGATTACAATGGTGACACTAGGGCGGACTTGTGCCTTAGAGCCTAAAAATGAAGATAGACTAGTTTAATTATGTTATGAACTTTGTATTTCCTGTTTTGAAACGATGTAACACTCGTCTTTAATAAATAAAATGAAACTTTAATTTCCATGGTTATGAAACAATTAATTCTGTCCCAACACTCCTCGGCGTTTCCGCCGCGGTTGCATGTTATACGCGGCCGGGGTGTGACATGGTTCGTCCAGGTACTTCATATTTCTAGTAGTCAACTTACCCGCAATATAAATATCTAATAATATAAGTTTTATATACTTTTATTTTATTTAGAAAGGTCACCCATATACAGGCCAATTAATTGGTATAATATTTCAACCAACTATATAAAATAGTGTTTAAAATTATTTGGGTTGAATATTTATATTAAAAATAAACTAGTTACTAGTGGTTAATAAATTTAACCAAACTTATTATTCTTATATAAAAATAGGAATGTTACACCTAGAAATGCCATAAAGTCTCAAGCCTTAGCTGATTTTGTGGTTGATTTCAGTAGTGACATCCAAAATGAAGTAGACTTAGAAGTACGACAACTAGGAGAAAACTTAGAATCCTGGATATTATATACTGATGGTGCATCTAATGTAAGAGGTGTAGGTCTAGGTATAATACTAAAATCGCCACAGGGGGACATATTACCCCAGGCTATTAGGTGTGAATTTCCTGCTACTAATAATGAGGCAGAATATAAAGCTTTGATTGCAGGATTAGAGTTAGCTAAAAGTATGAGTATCAAGAATTTGCAAGTATATGTTGAGTCTTTGTTAATCACTAATCATTTTAATGGAACCTAGTTAAAGGAGAAAAGTTAATCGAGTATCTCGAGATGCTCAAAAAATTAGCAGGATATTTCGATATTTTGACACTTGAACAGGTACCAAGAGAGGATAATGCTGAAGCTGATGCCTTGGCAAATCTAGGATCATCGGTCAGGATACCGGAGGGAACCCGAATACCTATATTACATATCATGTATCCTGCGACGAATCCTCAGGATAAGGAAATAATAAGTATTCAGGATCCTGAGGACAAGTATCCCGACAAGGATCCTAAGTCCTGGACGGCTCCAATCACAAGATATATCAAGGATGGACATATCCCCAAACATGAGAATCCTAAGGCCTTTAGGATGAAGGTTTCATGATTTACTATTATAAATAACGTTTTGTACAAGAAATCTCTTGCGGGTCCATATCTGAGGTGCCTGGAGGATCCCGAGACCAAAGAGGTACTCCAGGATATACATGAAGGGGATTGTGGTAACCATACTGGGGGCAGGTCATTATTTTCGAAAGTATTGAGGACAGAATACTATTGGCCGACAATGAAGAAAGATGTTGCGGAATATGCTCGAAGATGTGACGCATGTCAGAGGCATAGCAACATTCTGCACCAACCAGCTGAACCATTGTATCCTATAGATTACCGTTGGCCATTCATGAAATGGGGGATGGACATAGTAGGGAAATTACCAAAAGCTCCAGGAGGAAAAGTCTTTATGTTGACAATGACTGATTATTTCTCTAAGTGGGTGGAAGCTGAAGCATTTGTGCAAGTCAGAGACCAGGAAGTAGTATCCTTTATAAAGAGAAATATCCTGACCAGGTTTGGAGTACCAGCTAAAATCATTTGTGATAATGGATCCCAGTGTATAAGCAAGAGGACTACTGACTTTTGCAAAAGTTGGGGAATCAAAATGATCACATCTACCCCGGTACATCCTCAAGCAAATGGGCAAGCTGAATCCGAAAATAAGATAATTTTCAACAACTTGAAGAAGAGATTAGGAGCCAAAAAAGGAAGATGGGCAGAAGAACTACCCTTTGTTTTGTGGGCTGATAGAACAACGGCGAAAAATGCAATGGGCCAAACCCCATTTTCTTTGGTTTTGGAACCGAGGCAGTGATTCCAACAGAGATGGTGATACCCACGGCAAGATCTAACCTTCAGGATCCTGAGCAGAATCCCGAAGCTCTATGCCACGAGTTAGACACTGTGGATGAAACAAGGGATGCAGCAAAGCTAAGGATAGCAGCATATCAACAGAGGATATCCAGAGCATACAACAAGAATATAAGGACTAGGAGGTTTCAAGTCGGAGATTGGGTATTGAGAAAAGCTTTTCAGAATACTACCAATCCTGCCGCTGGAAAATTAGCTCCAAAATGGGAAGGACCCTACGAGATTGAATCAGAATCAGGGAAAGGAGCATACTGACTTAAGAACATGGAGGGGGATATGCTACCAAGATCCTGGAATGCTATACATCTCAAAGCCTATTTCAAGTGAGTTTAGAATTTAATTTCTAACTCAAAATGGTATGAATTCTGTCTCTTTTAAATATAATTTATTTTATTTGAACCCAATACTAACTTAAGCATCGGAGGGGTGTTAGCAAAGCTAACACCCACCTTAGTTTAAGGTTGTTTTGCAGAATATGCTTCGGGATATAGCTCCAGGATAGACACTCAGGATACTTCGAAAGATTAGATGATTGGCCCCCCTCTTACGTTTAAGGTATCCTGATCCCTTCACAGGTTTAAAGGTATTCACCTTTCTCACGAATTGGGTTTAAACACCCCGCCTGGAGCGCAAGTTATCTAGGGATAGTTCAAGGTGGCGGGACCAGTTCATGCAAAAGTGGCTAACAATTTCGTTACTGTTGGCTATACCTTGGATCCTTAAGGTATATGAGGATTGATCACCCTCTCTCGCGAAAGGGTATTTTCATACTCTCTAACGTTTAAAGGTTTTCACCTTTCAATGTCTTGGAGTTTATACACTCCCGCCTGTAGCGCATGAAAATTTGGGATTTTCCCCGGGATACTAAGGATTTATCCCCAGTATATCTTTGAGTTGTACCCCTGTAATACAGGAATCGTCTATACAGCGGAAACTAATGTTCTAAATTTTTCTAAGTATTTAAAGACTTCATGCACAGGGGACATTCCTTCTAAAACAATTATGTGAAGCTCAAAAGATCAAGGTTGGGCCAAGTGTCTCGGACTGGGGACATCTTAGTGGGAAAAGTTGCTAAAGGGGTTGGAGTTTGATACTAAGGTTACACTCAAATCCTGGTATGATCTTTCCTTTGTGAATTTTATGTAACTTTGATTGAGACTCAAATATCCTGGTAAGGATATTTCCTTAAGATATGTTCTCAAAATGTGTTTTTGGGATACATTTCGGTCTATTTGATTGCCGTAGGGTAAATACTCTGATCAAACAAGTGCTATCAAAACAGATTTTGGAAAACAGACTATCCTTTATTCTTTAGAAGTTTTGTCTAAGATTTGTTGAAGTTTTCATAATATATCACTAAATATATTGATCAGGATAACGAGGGCAATAGCTAGCCAATTGAAAGAAGAAATTATTAAAAATAAGCAAAACCAGTTGATAACCGAAGGTTTCATCCTAAAACCTAGGATCCATCCGCCTTCGGCTATAGAATTATCTTAATACAAAAATAAAATTGTTCAAACATAAGCATAACTCTTAAATGTAAAGTAATCTTTAGGAGGCGGCGCCTTCTTCGTTCATGGTTTTTTCAATAGCATCAATATTGGGATCAACCTCAGCATCCCTCTCAGCACAAGTTGGTTTCTCCACTGCTTTTGAAGATCCTTCAGCTGCAAGCTTAGTAGAGGTACCGCCAAGGCTCCTTAGCTTCGTTTCCCAAGCATCAACGTCCCAAGAAGGGCACTCGAAGCCCAATGCTTTGGCTTCATGGGCCATCTTTAGCCTGGCCTGGAGGAGAGAAGTGACGACGGAACTTTTGAGGCTTTCCCGGTAGTTGACCATATTCTGTTCATGCTGAGCATGGGCAGCATCAAGATCGGCTTGAGCCTGGAGAGCGGCTTTGTTGAGAGCGGTTTGGTGTTCTTGGGTCATAGCCTTGAACTTCTCCTCATAATGCCGAGACTTGGCGGCTGCAATCATGCCCTGATCAGAGATGGTAACCTCGGCTTTCTTTAATTTGGATTCAAGTGTCTTGTTGAGCCCACAGGATTCTTGATATAGATGGACCAGACGTTCAAGACCCTGCAAAAATAGGAGGACAGGTATTGGTTTTAAATATTTATAAAAGTATAAGCTGCAGAATACGACTCAATGATACTAACCTGGTTGAGAAAAGAGGTCATAAACCCGCTTGCTTCAATGAACCCGTGGTTCTCGTAGGGGAATGTATCAGAGATAATAGGGAAATCAGGCTCCTTCCTTTTACGAGAGCCTGAGCTTCGAGGCTTGGTGGCTAGCGATGGTTTGGGAAGGATGATAGCCTTGGAATTGCTGGGTTTGGATGAAGCGGTGGCTTTGGGACTAGGTTCCTTCTTGATCTGGACTTGACCAGAATAACTGTCCAGCTCGTTAAGGTCGAAGACTTCAGGGATCTTGGCTGGTGCTGCATAAAGGGAAAACTTTCACATCTTTGTTACCCTTCATTTTATTATATTGCACTAATTAATTATTCAAAAGTAATCCTTACCAGACATTTCGGATGATGAGTATTGACTGGAGCTCGGGATATGTATGGTAAAACTTCTGTCACTCGTAGGTAATCGATAAACTGTTTCAATTCCCTTTTCCGATTCCGCAGTAGGGGGAGCTACTTCCTTGAAATTCACTGCAAAAGGATCAAGTACAAGGATAGTAGTAAAAGATAAAAATCTCCCTCTCGGGGTTTTTGTGTAGATTCTGTTGAATGAAGGTCTCAGATGATTCGCCGGTTTGAGAATAAGTTCTGGCGGCCATTGCAAGTAAAGGAAAAGAGATTGACAGAAAATGAATAAGAAGTAGGGAATTACCTGGAGACTCTGTTGAAGATATCTGCTTTCCAAACAAGAAAAGAGAAGATATAGGAGCGTTGTGAATCTCCATCGAGTAGAAAGCGCGTTGGAAGTTATGGTGTAATCTTGACTGTTATCTCGATTTAATTGCCTTGATTTATGAGATAGAATTTTTGAAATATATCCGTTGGATTGGTATACCAACAGATATATTTGGGGACAATTGTTATGGGCCATTTTCTGAGCCTATATATATCCTGACTAATATCTTGCTTTTGACTGTTTGCTTGTGATCATGGTACTGGATCGGGATATTGGTAACATCCCAGGCGATATCCTGGTGTTAACTTAATAATTCACGTGCAGGTAAGAGGCTGCAACTCACTAACGATCAGATGGACTTCTTCACCTAGAGACTCGGGCAAATCAGTTGTTTGAGAGACGTTGGACCCGAAAGACCAGGTCTACAACATTCAAGTGGGGAATATTCGCCGGATCCCGGTTTAATAGGATAGTTTGTTCAATTTCTTTTACTATAAATGGATGGGCCGGATCAAATTAAGGCACACAATTTTACACTCGCACTCTTTCGTACACTATAGCTCTCTAGCTTCTAGCAAACACTTGTACTCAAATTACATTGTAACACCTAGTTGATCTGCACTACATCCTGCACTGTATCCTGACGTTTGAAGTAATAGAGGAACAAGGCAGCTGCGATTGTCAGCTCCCGAGGTTTTGTGCCGGCGATCAAGATTGATCAAGGGCTTTCCTCGTACATCACGCGTCAACCTTCACTTTTTTGCTCATTGTTTGATCACGGATACAGCTCTATATCCTGAGCCGTATCCCGAAACTGTTTTTGCAAATAACTTAACTTGAATATTTTCAACACACATTTCTAGCACACTGCCTCACTTAACTCATTTGATCACTTAATTTCTTTGGTAATTTTTGACCAAAACAATAACTGTGATAAACTAACCTGCTGCACATGACCAAAATGGTCATTTGACCTTATAAACAAGTCTAACATGATGCTAATGACCAAAAGGACCATTTTGACCGTATAAACAAGACTAACGTGCTGCAATTGATATAAATGGTCATTTTTGACCTTACCACATAAATCAAAACACAAGGAACAAATGTGATCATCTAAGTCAAACCTGCTGCAAAATGACCAAAATGGTCATTTTGACCTTATAAATAAGTCAAACCTGCTGCAAGTGTGATCAAAACAGGCCTGCTACAAAATGTTCATTCAACTGTGAGCATTTAAAAACACCTTACAGGCCTGCCGCAAATGATACATGCTGCTGCAAAATGGTCATTTTTGACCTTATCACATAAATGACCAAAACAGGCCTGCTGCAAATTGGAATAAACATGCTGCAAATGGTATAAATTCAGACTGAACAAAATGGTATACATGCTGCAAAGGGAATAAACATGCTGCAAATTGGATCATTTTGGCCATCATAATTAAGAAATTCTTTAAATTAAGACTGAAATGTTATATATTAACATCCTAATTAACATTAAGACTGTAACATCAAACATACAAAATTAACATCTACTTTAAGTTATCCTACTTCAAAGTACTAGTAACATCATACTTAAGTTAACCTACAAAATACAAATTACTAATCCTACATAACTACTAACTTAACGTCAGCTCAACTCTCCGGTGGATAATGGAAGTTGATGACAGGGCGACCAAACAAGGAGACCACCAAGTGGACCACCACCGACGAGTTTGATAGACTCAACGTCAGGTCAATTGTAAAAAAAACACCAAACAACATAAAATTAACATAGAAATCCGACTATTTTTAATACCTTGTTTATAACATCAAACAAATCCGACCCTAATCGAACCCTCCATTTACATCATATAAATCCGACCCTAATGGGGTTCATACATGATATCTGGAACCCTGATTTAACTAACAATGACAATTTAAATGTGGAACCCTGATTTAACTAAGAATGATGATTATACCTGAGGTGTGCCGGATCAGGTATCGGATAACCCAACAGAGTACAAGCATTTGATAGGATAGGAGAAAGGTCGCTGTTGGATCGCCGGAGAAGAAGCTGTTGTTGTTGCCGGAGAAGAAAAGGAAGAGAGAAGAAAAGGTGGGGGTAAGGTTGAAGTGTCAGACCCCGACCACGTGGAACAACCAAGCGTGGCGGAAACGTCGGGGAGTGTTGTAACAGAATTAATTATTTCACAACCACAGTATATAAAGTTACATTTTATTCATCAACAATAGAGTAACATTGTCTTAAACATGAAAAACCAGGAGTACATAACATAATTAAACTAGTTCTATCTTCATTTTTAAGTCTCTAAGGCACAGGTCCGCCCTAGTGTCACGATCATCATCCTATGCAAAAGCTCCTGAAAACACATGTGAAAATAGGTACGTCAACATAAAAATGCCTGTGTGATACATAGGTTTTGTGAAATAGGATTCATGACTTAAGATTTAAGAACTGTTTAAAAAAAATACAGTCATGAACCTTGTAAATTGTTTTGTACGGTAAATCATTTGAAAAACGATGAGATATGTTATATAAAATGTTATATGTCTAAATTTAAATGATTCAAATAACGCTACGATATGTAATACCATACAAACACTTATATATAGGAAGTACCAACGGCGTATCCACCATGCTTGCATCATATTACACATGTCTCGTTACTTAGATCACTTAAACAAACCACCAAGGTATAAAGTCCATGTTTAAACGAATTGTCAAAGAGTTCTTGTATAAGCCACGTCAATTGTTTAGAGTCCAAATGTAGTCAATTAATGTGTAACAAATGTTATGTATTGTAAGTAAAGTATTGTCACTTAATACAAATGTAGAAATGTACAAAACAAAGTATTTTGAATATATCAAAAAGTTATGTTTTGCAAAGTAAATGCATGTTACATTGATACAAACATTTATGTGGTAAGTTAACGCATACATTCAAGCCTTGAGACAGTCGGTGTGACACCAGTGTCACTTCAACCATCAAACAAATGCCAAACTGATGAAATATTGTATTTCATACTAGGGATTGGTAAAAATATGTGTATCTTTTGCACGTATCAATTCTTGTTCGATTTCGGGCTTTAAATCACTTTCTGGAAGGTTATACGCGATTTGATGCGTAAATATAACCAGTTTAATGCAACAAACACTCCGGAATAGTGAAATAGTCTTAACATACCTTAAATAACATCCACATAACTTAGAAAAAAGTTTTGGATGGTTTGGTATGCCGAAATCAAGTTTATTCACTTACAGGGACTAAATTCGACAAACTGCGAAAGTATGTCAATTTATACTGTAACAGACCTTTCAGAACTTGATCATAAGTTAAATATGCCCTAAATATCCTTTACATAGCTTAGAAATAGGCTTTGAGGTGTTTGGTGCGCAAAAATAAACTTTATGCTCATTCAGGGACTAAAAGCGTCAAAAAGTGCATAAGTTTGCATCTTCGCGCATATTTTACGTTCTGAATACTTCCGGACATCCAAAAATTTATGTAAGCATTAAAATATTTTATTTTAGTGTTTGGCATAAGAAAAATCCATTCGTCGCGCAATTTGGATCGTCTTTCGCGCTTATGCGCATTCGGTCGTAATTAAGCGAACATCGCGATCGTACGACCAAACGAACCGACATCCGAGATATTTTTGAGCATGTTTTGAGTTCCCAATACTTTAACTTTATTTTAGAGCCTTGAAATGAGGTTAACGGGGCCGAAACGTGCCAAAAATGGGCTGAAATGCATGTTTCTCAAGTTCAGGGACTAAACTGCAAATTCTGAATAGTATGGCCAGGCGGCCCGCGTGAGACTTTATGGTATCCTTACGCGGGGCGCGTGGACAGCCCAGATCAGCAAAAAGTTGAAAACATCTTGATCCAGCTGTTCCTCACACTTGCACATGGTTTTTCATGAACCTATGGGCTAATTTTGATGGTTTTTGAATACCCCTAGTATTACAAAACCATTTGCCCACTTGTACGGTCCAGATTAAGGCACGATTAGCGAGGAACGATCCTAACGGTGGTCCATTTCCAATAAATACCCACCTTGTCTTGCTCATTCTCCTCACATTTGATCTGATTCTTGCTCTCTAAGTGGAAGTATATGCTTCCTACCTGAGAGTGAATCGGGTCAAAGCTTGCGGGGACCTTCTATAAGTATTCTTTCGCGTTTTTCGTTCGTTTTCATCGTTAAAGTCAAACTGTGTTTGACTTTCTGCATTGACCAGTTTATGGTCAACGCGAAGTTCGTTTGAACTTCATAACGTGAGCGTAATCACGATGGTTATAGTCCCTAGTGACTATACCTACTGATTACCACGTTATCTAGGCTCAGTGACGAGCCATAGCTTCGGCCAGAATGCGTATTCTCGCGTATTTTGTAACCAAGCTACTTTTAGGTGTCAAAACCGTTTGTTTTGATACCAAATCTGTTTTCTAACTTTGTTAAACATGTTTCGACATGTTTAGCTCGTCACTTTTAGTTTAGTGCTTGTGTTGAGTCGTAAGTCAAGCGGACTAAACACCCGCTTAGACTTTCGAACACGACCCGTATGGTCGATCATTAGGATCCGACCAAACATATTTAGGGACCATAGTTGCATAGGGAATAACCTTCCGAGGTTATATCTTATGGTAACCTAGTTTAGGTAGTTGTATGATAAGTAGTTTATACGCCTTAGGTAAATTACCAAAATGCCCTTTTCATACATAATTGGTAATTAAGCATATGTAACCCAAACTTTTGTCACTTAACTGATTATGCAACATAATTAAGCATGTTTAGGCATATAATACTTGTCATAGGACTAGTTAAACGGTCCGAACGCGTTTTGCGCAAACGACGTGTTAAAGTAGCATAAGCTACCTAAACGGGTCGTAATGGGTCGAAAGCACTTAGGTTAGGTTTCCTTTTAGTATGTAGGCCTTGTTAAACCATATCATATGAGTTCCCACACTCATTTGGTTTACGAGACCTCATCTTATCCGATCTTCCGATTCAGGTCCGGTTTATTTATGTAGTTATCAATATTAGGTGCCGTTTGATTCCGTGCTCCTCTAGCCTTGCTTGGTAGTTGTTGAAGACTCCTAAGCACTCTCAGGTGAGTACATAGTCCCCTCTTTTACTGTTTTCAACTGTTTTGGGGTGAAACATGTGTACCTATTTGTTATGTTCTTGTTTTCAAAAGTATAATTGATTATACATACTAGTACTTATCTTTATACAAACTGAATGATTATTTATGGCTTAAACTCTAAAATTTTCTTAAAGATTATAAAATAAATGTTTGGAATAGTACTTATTTTGTTCACCAGACCGGTTGGTAGTATGATATAGCGCTATAGGATTTGACACCCCATTCCTGTTGTCATGGAATGTCTGAAACCAATTTGTTTCTCCATCCAAATAGGGATTGCCTTCGTGGTATTCCTATAGTCTCAAAGGTGTAGTTTGATGCACTAGGTCTGATTGAATCCATAAATCACACTTTTATTGTATATTTTGATATACTCCCAAAAGTATAGTTTGATATACTCTCATGTGTGGTATTGTACAAAACCAACATATATTTTTGTTAATAACCAAAACATAGTTTAATATGTTATTTATACAACCCAAAGCATATTTTGATATGTTCTTTATGCAATCCAAAACATAGTTTAATATGTTATCTTTACAACCCAAAGCATATTTTGATATGTTATTCTCATAATCCAAAGCATAGTTTTAATATGTTATTTTCAAACCAAAAACATAATTTAATATGTTATTTATAAATCCAAAGTATACTTTTAATATACTACTGAAAATTATTATTTTTAACAACTAAAGTATATTTAATATACTATTTATCCAACGATTGGGTTTTGGTTAGTGTTTAGATAACGGTACGGGTGTAATGTGATGAAAACATGGTAGATACGCCGCTGGTACTTCTTATATATAAGTGTTTTCATTACATTACATACCGTGGCGTTATCTAATACACTTGGGTTAACGATTTTGGAACTGAAATATATTTTAATATATTACTTATTCGATTTTTCTTAAAACCAAAGTATATTTTTATATATACTATAAACCTTTTTATCAAAAAATATTGTTTTCAAACAATATATATATTTTTATGCAAACTTTTCTACTTACTTATTTAATTTCCTATGTATTATTATCTGATTTCTTATAAATGATTTATAAAAGAAATTTTTTTCAAGGATCATGACTACTTTTCCTAAAACCTTTTTCTTTAAACTTATAAGTCATGAATCCTAAATCAATAAAACCTATGTACTCGCCGGCATTTTTATGCTGACGTACCTATTTTTACACATGTTTCAGGTACTGCTCTGTGATGATTGATGATATATGTTACACATAGGATGGACTCGTGCCTTAGCGACTTTAAAACTTGAAAGATAATAGTTGTACTTATTTGATTGTATTAAAACAATGAGTTCATTTATTCAATAAAACAAAATTATTTATTCCATGGTTGTGAAACAATGATTCTGTTACAACACTCCCCGACGTTTCCGCCACGTTTTGTTGTTTTACGTGGTCGGGGTGTGACAGAAAAGTTGGTATTAGAGCGAATGGTTATAGGGAATTAGGTTATTAGTAATGCTTTGACCTAGTCTATAACCTTCCTAGGACCCTAACGCGAGTTTACTTGCGTTTAGTCATAAAACAATACCGTCACTTATCCTTAAGTGACAACCACAATAAGAACATAAATTTTGAATCTGCGTTGAAAACTAATCATCTGTTCTAGGATGATTGATTACTAGGTTTTGAACCCTTTGTTATAAGGTTTTGAACCCTTCCAGTTTGACTCATGTTTGGCTTAGTGCCTTTTGAGGTTTCAAAATCTCGTCAAAGTTTGGGTCTAGATAATGTGAACACGTGCAAACTGGAAGAGTGGATGCCTATACCCTGAGTTTTCTGTCAAAGGCTAGAGTGTTCGTACAAATCCGCAATATCGGACCAGTCACTCTTACCTGGGAACTCTTGGGGTGAGTGTCCACTTATAGGCGAGCATGTCTTCACGATACATTATTTTTGACCTATCTACTTTGATCAATCACCGTGTGTCGTTTGTTGCTTTGTAGTAACAAACAAATGACCACCATCTTTGCTTTCATCAAATTTTGTCTCATCTCATTCTTTTTGTCTAATCCTTTCACTTGTTTTCCTTCCTGTTTCCCCTTTTAGAATGCCTCCTCGACGCGAAAATCCGCTCTCAAATGCCGAAATGGCAGATATTCTGGCACAACACATGGCTGCCGCACTCCCAAACATTATAGCTCAAATAAACCAAGCCAATAACAACCAGAATGCTCCCTGCAACTGGGCTCCTACAGTGGTTCGAAAGCATCGAAAGTACATTTCATCATGTTCAATGTCCAGACAATCGGAAAGTCGAATTTGCATCCAGTGTGTTTCAAAAGAGGGCTCTCACATGGTGGAATGGAATTATGAGGGACCGTGGTGCTGAGGTCGCATTAGCACAAACTTGGGCTGAGCTTAGAGCTCTTATGATGAGGGAGTTTTGTCCTCGTCATGAATTAAGGGCTTTAGAAAGGGAATTTGATGACCTAAAGCAAGACAGCGGTGAGCATCGCGCCTATACTGACCGCTATGAGGAATTGAGCTTGCTATGTCCTGCTATGGTTACACCTGTGGATAAGGCGATTGAGAAATATATTGATGGTCTTCCTGACCTAGTTCAGGATATTGTTACTGGCAGCAACCCTACTACTGTCAGACAAGCCATTGAACTGTCTGCCACCTTAACTGAATCCCACATCAGGAAGAAAAAGCTTTTTCGAAAAGGGGACCCAAGACCATCTGACAAGACTGCTCCAGCTGAGCCAAAGGAAAAACAGGTTGAAGAAACCAAGAAGAAGAAGCGTAAGGCTTCTCAAAACTGCGCCATCACTGCTCAAGAGAAACAGGTTGCACTAAACCAGCCAGCACAACCTCGCAAAAAGCAAAACTATGTTGGTACCGCACCTTGGTGCAACAAGTGCAACCGTCATCATCTAGAGCAAGAGCAGTGTCACAAATGTACCCACTGTGGGCAGTTGGGATATTTGATCAATGTCTGTCGTTATGCAAATCAAGCTGCTGCTAACCCTGCTGCTGTTCAAGCACGGTTCCCACCTGGGTCATGTTATAACTGTGGTGACCTTACTCACTACAGAAACAATTGCCCAAGACTTGTTAACATACCTCCAGCGCGTGGACGGGCATTTAACATCAATGAGGCAAACGTAGACAATGATGCAGCAGTAAACAATTAGTGTTTTGTTATTTTCCTCTTGTTGTTATCTTTTGACATTTCAAGACAATTCGGTTGTACATAAATAAAGATTCGATGTTTTTATTTTTGCAAAATTGATATGATTGTATAAATGATTGATGAAACCTTATGATGACAACACCAAGACAAACTACTCGTGTGATTTTGTCATTTCTGTGATCACTTGTGATCTCCCCAAGAACCTTAAATGCTCGTTTCTTTTAAGAAAAAAAGCCAAACTCCTGTTGAAGATCCTTCTATCTCCATAGATAGATTCTTGAAAATGATTAAAGTTCCAAATGAAATCCACGGATTGGATTCCTAGTGTGCTTTAAATATCCGTGTCCAAAGATAACAAATTAAAGATCAAGTTAACTAATTATGTGATTATGTGCTTATATGTTTACTTATATGTTTTGTGTGATCCATCCAAATCCTCGTAAAATCTTCCTTATCTTATATGAGGGATTCATAGTAGGATATCCAAAAGTACTATCTTAAATCCTTAATGGACTTCTACGTTGTAGTAAAAGTCCCTTGGGTTTTAAAGTACTATTCTATATTTGGACCCCTTGAGTGGTCTAGTTAAACAGATTTATTTGAAAATCTGGTTAGGAATATCATGTGATGATATAATTGAAAATATCCCTTAAGTGGTCTATTTAAGGAGATCGTACGACGGTCTAGTTAAGGAGATCATGTGTTGATCTAGTTAAAAAGATCGTTCATTGATCTAGTTAAAAAGATCCTTTGGTGGTCTAATCAAATCGCTTCATGTTTATTAAATTGATTCTTCCCCTATGCATTATGAAATGAACTGTGCGGACTGTGCAAGGAATGACGTAATTATGGAGGCCTACATAATTATGGAAATTTAGTGCACAGAAACCACAGGAAGTTTTATCATGTGTTAAGACCTCTAGTGACAAGAGAAATGATACGGGAGAAGTCTTGGACCTTGACCGATGTCATTTTATCTTACACTCCCCAATTCTGATTTCAAGCACACACAAGTTTCCTATGATAAGTTTTCATGAGAAACGTTCTTTCGTCCATAGTTCGAAACTCCATGTTTTGTTACTACAAGGACTTCACTTTGATAGTTGACAATTTCGCTAAGAATCCTAACATGACCCAGAGTTTTACTTAAGGGTTCAATGGATTTATTTGAAAGCGAAACCGTCACAGCTGTCTTCACAAGTTTCCTCTAGAATTAAATTTCGGGACGAAATTTCCTAAAGTAGGGGAGACTGTGACAACTGTGTCACTTCAACCATCAAACAAATGCCAAACCGATGAAATATTGTATTTCATACTAGGGATTGGTAAAAATATGTGTATCTTTTGCACGTATCAATTCTTGTTCGATTTCGGGCTTTAAATCGCTTTCTGGAAGGTTATACGCGGTCTGATGCGTAAATATAACCAGTTTAATGCAACAAACACTCCGGAATAGTGATATAGTCTTAACATACCTTAAATAACCTCCACATAACTTAGAAATAAGTTTTGGATGGTTTGGTATGCCGAAATCAAGTTTATTCACTTACAGGGACTAAATTCGACAAACTGCGAAAGTATGTCAATTTATACTGTAACAGACCTTTCGGAACTTGATTATAAGTTAAATATGCCCTAAATATCCTTTACATAGCTTAGAAATAGGCTTTGAGGTGTTTGGTGCGCAAAAATAAACTTTATGCTCATTCAGGGACTAAAAGCGTCAAAAAGTGCATAAGTTTGCATCTTCGCGCATATTTTACGTTCTGAATACTTCCGGACATCCAAAAATTTATGTAAGCATTAAAATATTTTATTTTAGTGTTTGGCATAAGAAAAATCCATTCGTCGCCGCAATTTGGATCGTCTTTCGCGCTTATGCGCATTCGGTCGTAATTAAGCGAACATCGCGATCGTACGACCAAACGAACCGACATCCGAGATATTTTTGAGCATGTTTTGAGTTCCCAATACTTTAACTTCATTTTAGAGCCTTGAAATGAGGTTAACGGGGCCTAAACGTGCCAAAAATGGGCCGAAATGCATGTTTCTCAAGTTCAGGGACTAAACTGCAAATTCTGAATAGTATGGCCAGGCGACCCACGTGAGACTTTATGGTATCCTTACGCGGGGCGCGTGGACAGCCCAGATCAGCAAAAAGTTGAAGACAGCTTGATCCAGTTGTTCCTCACACTTGCACATGGTTTTTCATGAACCTATGGGCTAATTTTGATGGTTTTTGAATACCCCTAGTATTACAAAACCATTTGCCCACTTGTACGGTCCAGATTGAGGCACGATTAGCGAGGAACGATCCTAACGGTGGTCCATTTCCTATAAATACCCACCTTGTCTTGCTCATTCTCCTCACATTTGATCTGATTCTTGCTCTCTAAGTGGAAGTATATGCTTCCTACCTGAGAGTGAATCGGGTCAAAGCTTGCGGGGACCTTCTATAAGTATTCTTTCGCGTTTTTCGTTCGTTTTCATCGTTAAAGTCAAACTGCGTTTGACTTTCTGCATTGACCAGTTTATGGTCAACGCGAAGTTCGTTTGAACTTCATAACGTGAGCGTAATCACGATGGTTATAGTCCCTAGTGACTATACCTACTGATTACCACGTTATCTAGGCTCAGTGACGAGCCATAGCTTCGGCCAGAATGCGTATTCTCGCGTATTTTGTAACCAAGCTACTTTTAGGTGTCAAAACCGTTTGTTTTGATACCAAATCTGTTTTCTAACTTTGTTAAACATGTTTCGACATGTTTAGCTCGTCACTTTTAGTTTAGTGCTTGTGTTGAGTCGTAAGTCAAGCGGACTAAACACCCGCTTAGACTTTCGAACACGACCCGTATGGTCGATCATTAGGATCCGACCAAACATATTTAGGGACCATAGTTGCATAGGGAATAACCTTCCGAGGTTATATCTTATGGTAACCTAGTTTAGGTAGTTGTATGATAAGTAGTTTATACGCCTTAGGTAAATTACCAAAATGCCCTTTTCATACATAATTGGTAATTAAGCATATGTAACCCAAACTTTTGTCACTTAACTGATTATGCAACATAATTAAGCATGTTTAGGCATATAATACTTGTCATAGGACTAGTTAAACGGTCCGAACGCGTTTTGCGCAAACGACGCGTTAAAGTAGCATAAGCTACCTAAACGGGTCGTAATGGGTCGAAAGCACTTAGGTTAGGTTTCCTTTTAGTATGTAGGCCTTGTTAAACCATATCATATGAGTTCCCACACTCATTTGGTTTACGAGACCTCATCTTATCCGATCTTCCGATTCAGGTCCGGTTTATTTATGTAGTTATCAATATTAGGTGTCGTTTGATTCCGTGCTCCTCTAGCCTTGCTTGGTAGTTGTTGAAGACTCCTAAGCACTCTCAGGTGAGTACATAGTCCCCTCTTTTACTGTTTTCAACTGTTTTGGGGTGAAACATGTGTACCTATTTGTTATGTTCTTGTTTTCAAAAGTATAATTGATTATACATACTAGTACTTATCTTTATACAAACTGAATGATTATTTATGGCTTAAACTCTAAAATTTTCTTAAAGATTATAAAATAAATGTTTGGAATAGTACTTATTTTGTTCACCAGACCGGTTGGTAGTATGATATAGCGCTATAGGATTTGACACCCCATTCCTGTTGTCATGGAATGTCTGAAACCAATTTGTTTCTCCATCCAAATAGGGATTGCCTTCGTGGTATTCCTATAGTCTCAAAGGTGTAGTTTGATGCACTAGGTCTGATTGAATCCATAAATCACACTTTTATTGTATATTTTGATATACTCCCAAAAGTATAGTTTGATATACTCTCATGTGTGGTATTGTACAAAACCAACATATATTTTTGTTAATAACCAAAATATAGTTTAATATGTTATTTATACAACCCAAAGCATATTTTGATATGTTCTTTATGCAATCCAAAACATAGTTTAATATGTTATCTTTACAACCCAAAGCATATTTTGATATGTTATTCTCATAATCCAAAGCATAGTTTTAATATGTTATTTTCAAACCAAAAACATAATTTAATATGTTATTTATAAATCCAAAGTATACTTTTAATATACTACTGAAAATTATTATTTTTAACAACTAAAGTATATTTAATATACTATTTATCCAACGATTGGGTTTTGGTTAGTGTTTAGATAACGGTACGGGTGTAATGTGATGAAAACATGGTAGATACGCCGCTGGTACTTCTTATATATAAGTGTTTTCATTACATTACATACCGTGGCGTTATCTAGTACACTTGGGTTAACGATTTTGGAACTGAAATATATTTTAATATATTACTTATTCGATTTTTCTTAAAACCAAAGTATATTTTTATATATACTATAAACCTTTTTATCAAAAAATATTGTTTTCAAACAATATATATATTTTTATGCAAACTTATTCTACTTACTTATTTAATTTCCTATGTATTATTATCTGATTTCTTATAAATGATTTATAAAAGAAATTTTTTTCAAGGATCATGACTACTTTTCCTAAAACCTTTTTCTTTAAACTTATAAGTCATGAATCCTAAATCAATAAAACCTATGTACTCGCCGGCATTTTTATGCTGACGTACCTATTTTTACACATGTTTCAGGTACTGCTCTGTGATGATTGATGATATATGTTACACATAGGATGGACTCGTGCCTTAGCGACTTTAAAACTTGAAAGATAATAGTTGCACTTATTTGATTGTATTAAAACAACGAGTTCATTTATTCAATAAAACAAAATTATTTATTCCATGGTTGTGAAACAATGATTCTGTTACAACACTCCCCGACGTTTCCGCCACGTTTTGTTGTTTTACGTGGTCGAGGTGTGACAGTCGGATAACCCTAAGTCAGGGTTATCAAAAGAAATGTTTTCGGATTCAGTCATTCCTTACATCCAAACAAACCCGGGATGTCAGGAATGGGATTTGTCAAGTCCTATGGTACCACTACTTACTACCGAGCGGCATAGCCAATGTTAATGAACGTATATAAGTCCCGTTTGTGCAAACCAAATGTCATAGCAAATGTGAAACATGTTATATGAAAACAATGTGCTAAGTATGCTAAGTTAACATACAAAGCAGAAAAGTCATGTAAATCAAAGTGCTAGCATGCTATCAATCAACATACATAGCAGAAATGTAAAGTAAAACAATGTACTAAGTATGCACACAATGGACATACATAGCATGAAATGTAATGAAATCATGTACTATAATGTACTAATGAACATAACAAGTACATGATATGAAAGCATGAAAGTAGCAAGTAGGCACATGTGTTTCACACCAAAACAATTTGGAAAACGGTAAAAGAGGGGTATATGTACTCACTTGATATTGCTTAGAAGTCGTTGTGTAATAACCAAACAATGCTAGAGATCACGGATATCAAACGGCACCTTAATATAGGTAACTATGTTAATATACCGGACCTAAATCAGAGGATTGGATAGAATGAGGGTTCGTAAACCAAACGAGTATGGAGACTCATGTAATATGGTTTAACAAAGCCCACATACTAAAATGAAACCTAACCTAAGTGCTTACGACCCATTACGACCCGTTTAGGTAGCTTATGCTACTTTAAAGCATCGTTCGTGTAAAACGCGTTCGGAACGCCTAACTAGCCCTATGCTAAGTAAAATATGCCTTAACATATCTAATATTGTTACTAAATCAGTTTAGATATCAAAAGTTATGTTACATATGCTTAATATGAATTTGGCATAAAAAGGGCATTTTGGTAATTTACCTAAGGCATATAAACTACTTATCATATAACTACTCAAACGATGTGACCATAAGGTGTAACCTCGGAAGGTTATTCCCTATACAACTATGGTCACCTAAATGCGTTTAGTTGGATCCTAAAGATCGACCAAATGGGTCGGGTTCGAAAGTATAAGCGATTGTTTAGACCGCTTACCTTACGACCCTAAATAAGCACTAAACTAAAAGTGACGAGCTAAGCATGTTAAAACATGCTTAACTAAGTTTTTAGAAAACAAGTTTGGTATCAAAACAAACGGTTTTGATACCTATGAGTAGTTTGGTTACAAAATACGCAAGAATGCGCATTTTGGCCGAAACTACGACTCGTCACTGAGCCTAGATAACGTGGTAATCAGTAGGTGTAGTCACTATGGACTATAACCATCGTGATCACGCTCACGTTATGAAGTTCAAACGAACTTCGTGTTGACCATAAACTGGTTAATGCAGAAAGTCAAACAAAGCTTGACTTTAGGACTCGAAAAGCGATAAAAGAACGAAAGAACACTTACGAAGGGTCCCCGAAAGCTAATCTTAGTCCAGGAGCTCAGGTATGAAGCAATGGCCTCAAATTAGAGCTTTTAGATCAGATTTGTGGGTTTTTGCTAGAAAGGGGGGGTATTTATAGGATATGCAAGACCGTTAGGATCGTTTATCGATTTACGTGCTCGAATCTCATCAGTACAAGTGTCGAAATGTTATGGTAACTCATTTTGACCCCAACCCCAGAGATTGGCAAGAGGCATTGCCCTTTGGAGGGCTGAAAGGCTGTTAACAGCAGTTAAAACGTTTTGCTGCATCTGGCCCCTGCTTACGGACCGTAAGGGTGATGGCTTACGGTCCGTAAGCCATCAACTTTGGCAGATTTACAATTTTGGTCCCTGCAGCTTGTTTCGTTGCGTAACGGCACTTCTAACACCCGTCAAACCCAATTTCAAGCCGCACAATCATGTTAAGACATAGGGAACATGAAATATGCTTGAAAATATCTCGGATGTCGGTTCGTTTGGCCGTACGGTCGCGGTGTTCGCTTAATTACGACGGAATGCGCATAAGCGCGAAAAACGATCCAAAGCACGCGACGGATGGATTTTTCTCATGCCAAACACTAAGGCATAATATTATGATGCTTACATAAATTTTTGAATGTCCGGATGTATTCAGCACGTAAGTTATGCGCGAAAGTGCAAACTTATGCACTTTTATGAGACTTTTAGTCCCTGAATGATCCAAAAGTTTATTTTAGCACACCGAACACCTCAAAGCCTATTTCTAAGCTATGTAAAGGATATTTATGGTATTTTTAACTTTTGGTCATGTTCCGGAATGTCTGTTACGGTTCAAATTGGCATACTTTCGCAGTTTGTCAATTTTAGTCCCTGTAGGCGAATTAACTTGTTTTTGCCATACCAAAGCCTTCAAAACTTATTTCTAAGTTATGTAAAGGTTATTTAAGGTATGTTAAGTATATGTTGATGTTCCGGAGTATTTGTCGCATTAAACTGAGTACGTTTATGCACCAGTTTGCGTATAATTCTCTAGAAAGCGATGTAGGGTTTAAAATCGGACAAAAGTCAAAACATGGAAAATGTAAAACATAAACAAACAAACATTGGGATCAAATAACATTTTTTTATTAATAACTGATCTGTTCACAATGATTTCAAGCACAAATGTTACAGTCTCCCCTACTTGAGGAAATTTCTTCCCGAAATTTATATAGAGGAAACTCGTGGAAAAAGATGTGGATACTTCGCCTTCATTTGATCTTCGCGTTCCCAAGTAAACTCGGGTCCACGTTTAGATTCCCAGCGAACCTTGACGAAAGGAATGCGCTTGCACTTGAGCCACTTGACTTCACGTTCCATGATTTCCACTGGCTTCTCAACAAATTTCAGTGTTTTATCAACACGAATTTCGTCAAGCGGTATGTGGAGGTTCTCATCAGCTAAACACCTCTTGAGATTGGACACGTGAAAGGTTGGATGAACATTTCTAAGTTCAGGAGGTAACTCAAGTCTGTAGGCTACCTTACCGATTCTTTCGACGATCTTGAATGGTCCAACGTATCTAGGTGCAAGTTTTCCTTTCTATCCAAATCTGATCACACCCTTCCAAGGTGAGACCTTAAGTAATACTCGATCACCGACTCGAAAATCCAAGGGCTTGCATTTTAGGTCTGCGTAAGTCTTTTGATGGTTTCTAGCTGTCTGAAGGTTATCACGAACTTTCTTTACCTTATAGTTGTCTCTAGGATGAGGGCAGGTCCAGTAAGCTGAGCCTCGAAAGGAGACATGTTGATGCTGGAGTGATAACTGTTGTTGTAGGAGAATTCAATCAACTGAAGATGTGAATCCTAACTACCTCCAAAATCGATCACACAAGCTCTAAGCATATCCTCAAGAGTCTGGATTGTTCTTTCGGACTGACCGTCCGTTTGCGGATGATAAGCTGTGCTTAGATTAAGTTGGGTCCCCATAGCAGATTGCATGGTTCTCCATAAATGAGAAGTGAAATGAGCATCTCTGTCAGAAATGATGTTCAAAGGAACACCATGTCGAGCTACAATTTCATCCACATAGATTTTAGCAAGTTTGTCAGCCAAAAAATCCTCACGGATTGGCAAGACATGCACTGATTTAGTAAGACACTCAACAACTACCCAGATGGCATCATGACCTTTCTTTGTGCGCGGGAGTTTAGTAATGAGATCCATAGTAACGTTTTCCCATTTCCAAACTGGGATCTCTGGTTGCTCCAATAAGCCAGAAGGACGCTGATGTTCAGCCTTAAACTTAAGACATGTAAGGCATTTTGATACATATAAGGCAATGTCTTTCTTCATACCAGGCCACCAATACTGACTACGAAGATCCTTATACATCTTATCTAAACCAGGATGAACAGAATAACGAGACTTATGGGTTTCATCCATAAGCAAGGTACGAAGATTATCTTGGCTTGGGACCCACAACCGGTCCATGAAGTAATACGATCCATTGTCCTTCAGTTCCAGATCAGGTGTTATGTGATAAGGAAATTCCTTATCCATCAAACCTTGTGAAACACAAGATTGTTGAGCCTGAGAAATGCGGGCTTGGATATCAGTTTGAGCTTGAATATCAGATTGGACCCGAACACAATGAAGCTTAGTACGTTCCTTGCGACTCAAAGCATCGGCTACGACATTCGCCTTACCAGGATGGTAGCGAATTTCGCAGTCATAGTCGTTTAGAAGCTCCACCCAACGTCGTTGCCTCATGTTGAGTTCCTTCTGATTAAAGATATGCTGAAGACTTTTGTGGTCAGTAAAAACCACACATTTTGTACCATACAAATAGTGTCTCCAAATCTTAAGAGCGAAGAAAACTGCACCCAACTCCAGATCATGAGTGGTGTAGTTCTTCTCATGTATTTTCAACTGCCTTGATGCGTATGCTATGACTTTGTTTCTTTGCATCAGGACGCAGCCAAGGCCCAATTTAGATGCATCGCAATAAACGACGAAATCATCATTGCCCTTAGGTAAAGTTAGGACAGGCGCGTCGCAAAGTTTTTGTTTGAAAGTCAGAAACGCTTCCTCTTGCTTGAATCCCCAATCAAATGGCTTGTTCTTCTGAGTTAGAGCAGTTAGAGGAACTGCAATCTTCGAGAAATTTTCAATGAAGCGGCGATAATAACCCGCTATGCCAAGAAAAGAACGAACTTCAATAGGAGTAGTAGGCGTATCCCAATCCTTAATCGCACTGATCTTGGAAGGATCTACATGAATACCTTGTTCGTTGACAATATGTTCTAGGAATTGAACTTCTTTAAGCCAGAATTCACACATGAAGAATTTGGCGAAAAGTTGTTCTTTCTTTAGGAGCTCCAAAGTAAGACGAAGATGTTGCTCATGATCGGCTCACGTCTTAGAGGATATCAAAATGTCATCAATAAAAACGATGATGAACTTATCCAAATAAGGCTTACAGACCCTATTCATCAAGTCCATGAAAGCAGCAGGAGCATTAGTCAAACCGAATGGCATGACTGTGAACTCATAATGCCCATAACGAGTGCAGAACGCTGTCTTGGGAATATCTTCTTCATGCACACGAAGTTGGTGATATCCAGATCGCAGATCAATCTTTGAAAAATAAGAAGCATCCTGCAATTGATCAAAGAGATCATCGATGCAAGGTAGGGGATATCGATTCTTGATGGTGAGCTTGTTAAGCTCACGATAATCGATACACATCCTAAAAGATCCATCCTTCTTCTTGACAAAAAGATAGGGAGCACCCCAAGGTGAAAAGCTAGGACGGATAAAACCTTTGTCGGAGAGCTCCTGAAGTTGCTTAGACAATTCTTTCATCTCAGACGGTGCAAGACAATAGGGAGCTCTGGCAATTGGATTTACACCAGGTACGAGATCAATATGGAACTCGACTTGGCGTGCTGGGGGTAGACCAGGTAACTCTTCAGGGAATACTTCAGGATAATCCCGAACAACAAGGATATCTTGAATAGACTTACCTTTGCCCTTATCTGCTACAACATGTGCCAAAAAGGCCACATAGTTCTTTCGCAGATACTTCCGAGCTTTAAAACAAGACATGAGTTTGAGACCACCAGCAGGTTTCTCACCACGAACCTGTAGGACCTCACCTGTCGAAAGCGGCATACAAATGATTTTCTCGAAACAAACTATCTCTGCATGATGCTTGGCTAACCAATCCATACCCACAATAACGTCGAAGCTTCCAAGTTGCATAGGCGTGAGGTCAATAGGAAAAAGATGGTTGTTAAGGTTCAACTGGAAGTTGCGGAGAACAGAATCAAGAACAATGGGTTCACCACTAGCCACTTCTACTGTCAAAGGCTTACCTAGTTTCGTTCTAGACACGCGAAGCAATGGTTCAAAAGATAACAACACAAAACTCTTATCGGCACCTGAATCAAAAAGAACAGATGCTGGCTGATTATTAATAAAGAACGTACCGTTCACCACATTATCATCTGCTTGTGCCTCTTGTGCGTTCATGTTGAAGACTCGACCTCGAGCCTGAGCCTGATTCTGATTCTGGTTGGCTAGTCTTGGGCACCGGTTTCTGTAGTGGGTCAGATCCCCACAATTGTAGCATGAACCAGGAGGAAAATGAGGTCGTGCAGCTTGACCTGGTTGCTGAGCAAGAGGCTGAGCAATTTGTTGGGCTTGGTTCAGAACTGCCTGATTCTGGTTAGCAGGAATGCGGCAGGTGGCAGCAAGATGACCATTTCTTCCACAGTTGGTGCATTGACGACACTGAAGATGAGGTGGGTGATGGCCGTTACACCGGTTGCACAAAGGTGCATTGCCAAGATAAGGCTTCTTGGCTTGTGGTTGCGCAGGCTGATTTGGTGCAGCTTGAGCCTGTGCAGTAACGGCATAGTTTTGGGAAGCCTTTCGCTTCCTAGACCCCTTTGAGGAACCAGAATCCTTTCCCTTCTTGTTTTGACCTTTCTTGCTATCCTCGTTGTCAGACGCCTGTTTCTTACCCTTGTCACCCTTTTTGTGCAGCTTTCCCTTTCGAACCTGCGACTCAGTCAATGTCGCTGCTAACTCGATCGCCTGACGGAGTGTGGTAGGGTTACTACCAGTAATGATGTCTTGTACCGAGTCAGGTAGGCTGTCGGTGTACCTTTCGATAGCCTTGTCGAGTGGGGCAACCATTGTTGGGCAAAGCAGACTCAACTCCTCAAACCTATCAGTATACACCCAGTGTTCGCCACTGTATTGTTTTAAGTAATCAAACTCTTTCTCCAAAGCTCGCTGTTCATGAGGAGGACAGAACTCCCTCATCATAAGGGCCCTAAGGTCAGCCCAAGTCTGTGCTAGAGCAACTTCTGCACTACGGTCTCTCATTACCCCGTTCCACCATGTAAGAGCCTCTGAAACACACTCAAAGAAATTGGACCTTGCGATTGTCAGGACACTGCACGTGACGAAAAGTATTCTCAATGCTTTCGAACCATTTAAGAAGCCTAGTTGCTCCCTCAGAACCACTAAACTTGAGTGGTTTAGTCGAGTTAAAATTCTTGAAATTTCATGGAGCATTGTTGTTGTTGTTGGCTTGGTTCCATTGAGCAAAGAGATTTGGGAATTGAGCAGCCATTTGCTGCGCAATAATTTCTGCCAATTCGGCAGTCGCTATCTGGTTTTCACGTCGAGGAGGCATTCTAAAAGATAAAAACATGAAAGAAAACGAGTAAGACGGTTGGATGAAGAGAATGAGATGAATCAATTTCAACAAAAGCAAAGATGGTGGTCATGTATCGCTAAGCAACAAGCGACACACAATGTCTAATCAAAGCAAATGGGTCAAAAATAATGTATCGCGAAGACATGTTCGCCTATAAGTGAAAACTCACCCCAAGAGTTCCCAGGTAAGAGTGACTGGTCTGATTATGTGGATTTGTACGAACACTCTAGCCTTAGACAGAAAACTCAGGGTACAGGCATTCACTCTTCCAGTTTGCACGTGTTCACACTATTAAAACCCAAAAACTTTGACGAGATTTTGAAAATTCAAAGGAGTTCAAAACCTTATAACAGAGGGTTCAAAACCTAGTAATAAATCATCCTAGAACAGATGATTAATTTTCAAAGCGGATTTGGAATCGATGTTCTTGTTATGGTTATCACCTAAGGATAGGTGAAGTGCATGTTTTAAAATCTAAACACAAGATAACTTGTGTTAGGGTCCTAGAAAGTTATAGTCTAGGTCAAAGCATTACTAATAACCTAATTCCCTATAACCATTGGCTCTGATACCAACTCTTCTGTAACACCCCGACCACGTGGAAAAACCAAGTGTGGCGGAAACGTCGGGGAGTGTTGTAACAGAATTAATTGTTTCACAACCACAGTATACAAAGTTACGTTTTATTCATCAACAATAGAGTAACATTGTCTTAAACATGAAAAACCAGGAGTACATAACATAATTAAACTAGTTCTATCTTCATTTTTAAGTCTCTAAGGCACAGGTCCGCCCTAGTGTCACGATCATCATCCTATGCAAAAGCTCCTGAAAACACATGTGAAAATAGGTACTTCAGCATAAGAATGCCTGTGTGATACATAGGTTTTGTGAAATAGGATTCATGACTTAAGATTTAAGAACTGTTTAAATAAAATACAGTCATGAACCTTGTAAATTGTTTTGTATGGTAAATCATTTGAAAAACGATGAGATATGTTATATAAAATGTTATATGTCTAAATTTAAATGATTCAAATAATGCAACGATATGTAATACCATACAAACACTTATATATAGGAAGTACCAACGGCGTATCCACCATGCTTGCATCATATTACACATGTCTCGTTACTCAGATCACTTCAACAAACCACCAAGGTATAAAGTCCGTGTTTAAACGAATTGTCAAAGAGTTCTTGTATAAGCCACGTCAATTGTTTAGATTCCAAATGTAGTCAATTAATGTGTAACAAATGTTATGTATTGTAAGTAAAGTATTGTCACGTAATACAAATGTAGAAATGTATAAAACAAAGTATTTTGAATATATCAAAAAGTTATGTTTTGCAAAGTAAATGCATGTTACATTGATACAAACATTTATGTGGTAAGTTAACGCATACATTCAAGCCTCGAGACAGTCGGATAACCCTAAGTCAAGGTTATCAAAAGAAATGTTTTCGGATTCAGTCATTCCTTACATCCAAACAAACCCGGGATGTCAGGAATGGGATTTGTCAAGTCCTATGGTACCACTACTTACTACCGAGCGGCATAGCCAATGTTAATGAACGTATATAAGTCCCGTTTGTGCAAACCAAATGTCATAGCAAATGTGAAACGTGTTATATGAAAACAATGTGCTAAGTATGCTAAGTTAACATACAAAGCAGAAAAGTCATGTAAATCAAAGTGCTAGCATGCTATCAATCAACATACATAGCAGAAATGTAAAGTAAAACAATGTACTAAGTATGCACACAATAGACATACATAGCATGAAATGTAATGAAATCATGTACTATAATGTACTAATGAACATAACAAGTACATGATATGAAAGCATGAAAAGCATGAAAGTAGCAAGTAGGCACATGTGTTTCACCCCAAAACAGTTTGGAAAACGGTCAAAGAGGGGTATATGTACTCACTTGATATTGCTTAGAAGTCCTTGTGTAATGACCAAACAATGCTAGAGATCACAGATATCAAACGACACCTTAATATAGGTAACTATGTTAATATACCGGACCTAAATCGGAGGATTGGATAGAATGAGGGTTCGTAAACCAAACGAGTATGGAGACTCATGTAATATGGTTTAACAAAGCCCACATACTAAAATGAAACCTAACCTAGGTGCTTACGACCCATTACGACCCGTTTAGGTAGCTTATGCTACTTTAACGCGTCGTTCGTGTAAAACGCGTTCGGAACGCCTAACTAGCCCTATGATAAGTAAAATATGCCTTAACATATCTAATATTGTTGCCAAATCAGTTTAGATATCAAAAGTTATGTTACATATGCTTAATATGAATTTTGGCGTAAAAAGGGCATTTTTGTAATTTACCTAAGGCATATAAACTACTTATCATATAACTACTCAAACAATGTGACCATAAGGTGTAACCTCGGAAGGTTATTCCCTATACAACTATGGTCACCTAAATGCGTTTAGTCGGAACCTAAAGATCGACCAAATGGGTCGGGTTCGAAAGTATAAGCGATTGTTTAGACCGCTTACCTTACAACCCTAAATAAGCACTAAACTAAAAGTAACGAGCTAAGCATGTTAAAACATGCTTAACTAAGTTTTTAGAAAACAGGTTTGGTATCAAAACAAACGGTTTTGATACCTATGAGTAGTTTGGTTACAAAATACGCAAGAATGCGCATTTTGGCCGAAACTACGACTCATCACTGAGCCTAGATAACGTGGTAATCAGTAGGTGTAGTCACTATGGACTATAACCATCGTGATCACGCTCACGTTATGAAGTTCAAACGAACTTCGTATTGACCATAAACTGGTTAACGCAGAAAGTCAAACAAAGCTTGACTTTAGGACTTGAAAAGCGATAAAAGAACTAAAGAACACTTACGAAGGGTCCCCGAAAGCTAATCTTGATCCAGGAGCTCAGGTATGAAGCAATGGCCTCAACTTAGAGCTTTTAGATCAGATTTGTGGGTTTTTGCAAGAAAGGGGGGGGGGTATTTATAGGATATGCAAGACCGTTAGGATCGTTTATCGATTTACGTGCTCGAATCTCATCCGTACAAGTGTCGAAATGTTATGGTAACTCATTTTGACCCCAACCCCAGAGATTGGCAAGAGGCATTGCCCTTTAGAGGGCTGAAAGGCTGTTAACAGTAGTTAAAACGTTTTTCTGCATCTGGCCGCTGCTTACGGACCGTAAGGGTGATGGCTTATGGTCCGTAAGCCATCAACTTTGGCAGATTTACAATTTTTGGTCCCTGCAGCTTGTTTCGTTGTGTAACGGCACTTCTAACACCCGTCAAACCCAATTTCAAACCCCACAATCATGTTAAGACATATGGAACATGAAATATGCTTGAAAATATCTCGGATGTCGGTTCGTTTGGCCGTACGGTCGCGGTGTTCGCTTAATTACGACGGAATGCGCATAAGCACGAAAAACGATCCAAAGGACGCGACGAATGGATTTTTCTCATACTAAACACTAAGGCATAATATTATGATGCTTACATAAATGTTTGGATGTCCGGATGTATTCAGCACGTAAGTTATGCGCGAAAGTGCAAACTTATGCACTTTTTGACACTTTTAGTCCCTGAATGATCCAAAAGTTTATTTTAGCACACCGAACACCTCAAAGCCTATTTCTAAGCTATGTAAAGGATATTTATGGTATGTTTAACTTTTGGCCATGTTCCGGAATGTCTGTTACGGTTCAAATTGGCATACTTTCGCAGTTTGTCAATTTTAGTCCCTGTAGGCGAATTAACTTGTTTTTGCCATACCAAAGCATTCAAAACTTATTTCTAAGTTATGTAAAGGTTATTTAAGGTATGTTAAGTACATGTTGATGTTCCGGAGTATTTGTCACATTAAACTGAGTACGTTTATGCACCAGTTTGCGTATAATTCTCCAGAAAGCGATGTAGGGTTTAAAATCGGACAAAAGTCAAAACATGGAAAATGTAAAACATAAACAAACAAACATTGGGATCAAATAACATTGTTTTATTGATAACTAATCTGTTCACAATGATTTCAAGCACAAATGTTACATGAAGTGAGGGTGATATATGTAGGGTGTTGTGTTGAGGAAGATCTATTACTAAAGTGTAAAAGACGATTATACCCTTTGACCGTTAAAGACTTATGTTGACTTTAAACAGAATTTGACAGCCAGGGGGTAATATTGCAGAGTTTTTCATTAGTTGGGGGTCACACAACAAAATTTTCCTAGTAGGGGTCAGAGTGCCAATGGGCTCTAACCTAGGGGGTAAAATTGCAGTTTACTCTAATGTTTATAATTATAATGGGAAAAGTGAATATGGTGTTGTTAGCCGTGTAACCTTATACGTAAAACCAATCAAAATGACGTAGTTTTGATTAAATTTAAGTAAATCTCTTTATTTTAATATCTTATCTCCATTATCTCTCTTCAATGTCACTATCTCTTTAGTTGTTCTTAAAAATCCATATGTCAGCGAGTCTATAGTTGGCGTAATTTTCAATTGTCGTTCCCTAAATCAATATCACAACCAATATTTGCATCCTTCTTCATGCTCTAATTCAATTAAAATCAATTCTCTGTTGATACACAAGTTTGGCACGGTGAACGGAATTATTCACGAAATCATAGTATTCATTTGCAATTAAAATTAATTTGGTGGCAATTGTTTCATCATTATAAGTGAGTTGTTAGAATTGTTCACAAAATCACAAGTACACTTTACAGTTGAAAATAATTTGGTAGCAATTGTTTTTTATTTTATCCAAAATATCCATGTTAAGATTTAATTATTCTCGGTTTAAGCTTTAGTTTAATGAGGTAAGAATACATGATCTATATAATTCACAGCAAACTCATTATAAGAACACATCAATTGTTTATTTTTGTGATATGGAATTTTGATACACTGTCTGCGCTACCAATTCAATTCACAAATGTGGAATAATTTTCTGACTTGGAAATTCCATATCTATTGTTGCACAACATAACACTAATATAAAATTTTCATTTTATTCGTCTTCCTGTTCCATTGAAATTAATTTAGAGTTTGGGTTTTAACTGTTTTATTGTCTATGCATCTCATCGAAATCAAAAACCAATTTTAGTTCGTATTTATTTTTTAGTTTTGATATAAATTAATCAAAACGACATAGTTTTGAAAGGTTTTACTTCTAACTTTAGTTTTGATATTCACTTTCCCCTTATTTTTTATATTTTATTTATTTTAGTTTCCTTCTCCACATCACAAACACACGCCCCTTCCCCAAAACTATTTTTTCTCCCTCCCATTCGCATATCTAAATCTAGGTTTATCCTGTAAAAGGGTATATGGAATTGAGCAAAAGGGTATATGGAATTGAGAAAATGCCATCCGCTCCTTCCATGTGACGGCGTCAATCTGTCTAGCGATCACTTTTTCTCGCCTGCTCCGACCAATTTCTCAATCGTATCTCGTTCGCTTTACATTCTCATTCTGGTATGTGAGTGAATTAGTTCTTTTCTTCACTTTCCAATTGCACAGATTTTATAGGTATGCCTTACTCTCATTTCTTTTATCTTGTGAAACTTACAGATATGTCTTACATTGTTGGTTAACTGAGTAGATCGTTGTTTATAGATGTTGAATTTAAGAGAGAATTTTTGGTGTGTTTTCAATTGCATCTTTATCATACCATGGAGTTTATTGGATTTATGTTTAGATATGTGATGTGAATCTCTATGAACCCATTACTTAAATCATTTTACTTATTAGACATGTTTGATATGAATTGTTTTGGCACAAAGCTATTCGTTTTTGCTCTTTTATCTCAACTGCTGAAACTTATCTAAGGTTTCTATGGATATCTTGGAGTGACTAATCATGCCATCATGTTTAGTAACTCAAGTAACTAGTTAAGTATCTGGTACTTAGGCTGATAATGACAAAACTAGAATTAACGTCAGCTCAACTCTCCGGTGGATAATGGAAGTTAATGACAGGGCGACCAAACAAGGAGACCACCAAGTGGACCACCATTGATGAGCTTGATAGACTCATCGTCAGGCCAACTGTAAAAAAAACACCAAACAACACAAAATTAACATAGAAATCCAACTATTTTCTAATACCCTGTTTATAACATCAAACAAATCCGACCCTAATCGAACCCTCCATTTACACCATACAAATCCGACCCTAATGGGGTTTATACATGATATCTGCAACCCTAGTTAACTAAGAATGACATATATGTGGAACCCTGATTTAACTAAGAATGATGATTATACCTGAGGTGTGCCGGATCAGGTATACCTGATAACCCAACAGAGTAACGACATTTGATCGGAGAGGAGAAAGGTCGTTGTTGGATCGTCGGAGAAGAAGTTGTTGGTGTCGCCGGAGAAGGGCAAGGTTGAAGTGAGGGTGATATATGTAGGAAGATCTATTACTAAAGTGGAAGAGATGATTATACCCTTTGACCGTTAAAGACTTATATTGACTTTAAACAAAATTTGACACTAGGGGTAATATTGCATAGTTTTTCATTAGTTGGGGGTCACATAACAAAATTTTCCTGGTAGGGGGTCAGAGGGCCAATGGGCTCTAACCCCAGGGGGTAAAATTGCAGTTTACTCTAATGTTTATAACTATAAGAGTAAACTTCTGTATTGCTCCCTGTGGTTTGGTCACTTTAACGGTTTTGTTCTAAACCTTTAAAAATAACCATTTAACTCCCTGATGTTTTGATTTTGTCGCCAGTTTGCTCCACGTGCTTAACTCCATCCATAATGTTTGTTAACATAAAGGACATTTTAGGAATTTTAAGATAAAAGTAAGGGCATTTTGGTAATTTGTATTTAAATATACTACTACCCCAAATCTCCAAGATATCATCTCCTCCGAACCCACCTGCAACTCCATCTTCTCTCTCCTCACTCTTATCTCTCTCTCTCTCTCTCTCAACATACAAATTCATCTTCATTCGCCATCACCATAAACCACCACCTCCACAGCCATCATACACCATCACGACCGTAAGAAACTCACTTTCTAACCCTAGCTTCCACCATCAGCCACCACTTCAAGAAATCGCCACAATGCTACCAACCGCCGTTCAGCTCAAACCCACCTTCAATCGAAGTCGGCCACCACTATCTCCATCCCAGGTAACCACACTACCATCCGGCAACCAGAAAATCGAAGCCTCCATGACCTCGGACTTACCACCACCATCTCTGCTCTAGAATTGTTCCTTCTATCGCCAGATCGGAGCTATCCCTAGCGGTCTCCCCTTTAGCGTCGTTCAGAATAGGTTTCGCCAGCCGCCGCCGTCTACATCTGATTTGAGATGGTAGTTGATGGTTGTGGTCTTGACCAATAGCTGTCATACGCCGACTAACGAGACAAGTTGGTTTCCAATTTGGGTCTTTCCATACGGCTTTTCGTATTGTTCTGTTTTGCGATTAAAACAAATTCACATTCGATTGTGCTCAGGTTAGTGGTGGAAATTGGGTGGGGGTGGTGGTTGATGGCTAGTGGTGGGTTATGAAGCAGAAAGAGAGAGCATATGCAGGGAGATGGAGAGAAGAGAGAGGAAAGGGATTGTGTGTGGGTGTTTTTTATCTAAATATAATATATTTATATAAATTACTAATATACCCTCCAATGTAACAGGCATTTCTAATGGAGTTAGGGTCATAGAGTAAATTAGAGAAGAAGACGTAAAATCAGGGAGTAAAATGACTATTTTTAAAGGGTTAAAGGTAAACCGTTAAAGTGACTAAACCATAAAGAGCAAAACGGAAGTTTACTCTAATTATAATATATAGTTTCTTCGTATATCTTTTTTATAATTATTTTTCTATATTTTATTTATTTTAGTTTCCTTCTCCACATCATAAACACATGCCCCTTCCCCAAAACTGTTTTTATCTCCCTCTCATTCGTATATCTAAATCTAGGTTTGTCCAGCAAAAGGGTATATGGAATTGAGAAAATGCCATCGGCTCCTTCCTTGTGACGGCGTCAATCTGTCTAGCGGTCACTTTTTCTCGCCTGCTCTGGCCAATTTCTCAATCGTATCTTGTTCGCTTTACATTCTCATTCTGGTATGTGAGTGAATTAGTACTTTTCTTCACTTTCCAATTTCACAGATTTTATGCCTTACTCTCGTTTCTTTTATAGATGTTGAATTTAAGAGAGCATTTTTGGTGTGTTTTCAATTGCATCTTTATCATACTATAATGTATGTGCATATCTGTCGTTATATGTGTGGTCATTGTATATTTTTACATATCGAATACAAATTTGACGTTATTTTGTACAGAGATAGGGGAATGAAAGCATCATATTGTTTCTACAAAGGAGAAAGGAACGAAAGTATTCTGTTCCTTTCTTAATTCAAAGCTTTCATTCCTAGTATTGAAATTTCTTACATGGTAAGATTAACATAATACTCCTATATACATGTGTGTGTATGCTGAACAAAAGAAATATCTATAATTTGTTTTGCATATTAGGACTCGATGGATGATTTGAACCATAGTTACCTAATTTGCTCAAAATCTGGCGAATTTCGTATTGGTACGTTTGTTACCATACTGAATTCGTATACGAATTAATTCGGTACAATCCGGTGTATTCTAGTGTTCAATTCGATGTATTCTACCGTTCAATTCGGTGAATTATTAAGGTTCAATTCAGCGAAATTCGTTTTCTGAAACAGAGTATTCTGGATTTCAATGTAGCAAATTCCGATTTCATGTATACGGATTTTTATGTTCTATACGTATTAGGGTTGGAAACGGCAGGAATACGTCTCTTATACGTACTTGGCGGGATTGTGAAAAAGCGGGAAACAACCTTCCTAGATTTCGTATGGTCGTTTCCGTAATTCTTATCAATTACCAAAACCGAGAATCAATATATTATATATACCTGCTGATTTCATCTTCAATCTCACACTTTCAATTACACATCTTCAAATCCTTATCTATTACTTCAAAGTTCAATGGCTTTTGGTAAGAAAAAAGAGTTATCATGGTGATCATTTGGATTTATGAAATTAGTAACTTTTGCTTTAATTTGTGTATGCCGAATCGGACGTAATAGTACACCGAACCGAATCGTACCAAAATGAACCTACCCCCTCCGAACCAAAGTCACCCCAACTAGCGAATCGCAAACCCGGACCGCGTACCCGAACCGGAGCGAACTGCGCATTAGGTGACTATGGTATGAACGGCGACTCTTGTGGACAATTAACAGCCATGAATCATATATGAAGAAAATGGTTGAATAGGACATAGATATGGCTCCTTGATGGAATACGCAGATTTTCAAAGGTTAGCCTATATGCAACACATAAACATTATATTATTTTTTAGTTCTTTTCCTGGTGCTTGTTATATTGACTTTTTTATTGGTGTTATGTTATAAGTTTAGCGACTGAATGCGTGCCTATGTCATTTGCGCAGCAAGGTGCATATGGAAAGGCTATTTCAATTGGTAAACTTCATCCTACCTTTAATGGAAAGTCGAGACTATTCACCAAACCAGGTTTGTTAAAAATCGTACATTTCTATTAGTAAGTAGTTCGAAGCCAACCTCCCACTTACGCCATATGTAGTCGTCATGAGAGATTAAAAGCTTAGTAAATCGAATTTCTTCTTGTAGTTCATTGTTTGAGTTGGTTTGATAAATATATATGTTTTAGATGTATTATTTTTTTTTGTTTAGATTGCGCTTGATTTTGACATACTTAATCGAAGAAATTAATTTAAGGGCTCGTTTTTTTGTTGTGTTAGTAGAAAAAAATTCTATACAAGGTCCCATTTTTACTAGTCACATAGTGCATTTTAGTTTTAGAGATGGTCTGGTGCCTTGTTATAACATTATCCATGTTTCATGCATTAGATTAATATGGTTTTGATGAAAGCTCTTATCACCAACTTACATGAAAACAGACATGCCAGTTAGCATTCACCCATAGCATGGTTTTCGATATAGAAGATTATTTTGACAATATTTTCTTCCTATTTTCTTATAAATATTGCAAGAATAAAGGAGAACTACAATCCTATAGAGGATGGCAGCATTACTACATATTCTTTTATGGTTATAATGAAAAAGAGAACTATGGATACCGCCAACTTTTTGGAAGAGTTGTTAAAAATACATTGATAAAAAAAGTAGATGGTTTTTGCACATCATACATGATTACGAAGGGACTTGAAGAATCAGTCAACGCAAACATGTAAGTTGAGAAACTAGTTGCTGGAAATGCGTAAAAGATATCGAAGATGATCATGAAAGGAAAATTTAACGAGCACAAAGCTATGCAAAGATAATGATAACTTGGACAAAACTTGGAATGTATGGAGCAAAATGTTATGAAAGAACTACCCGTTGAAGATCAAGATGAGTTCAATGTTTTTATTTCTTTTTGTTACTGTAATTGACCAATTGTGTTAACTAGATATGTGAGTTTGGACGAGTATGTAAAGGTGCACCATTTGACTATTTACTGATATATATGTTGTTTTTGTGTAATTGTAATTGAAAGCATATTAACTAATAGCAATTGAATTTGTATTTCAAAGTTGCATTTGAGTGTTAAAAAGATTGCATTTTTGTAACCAAACAATACTAAAGGTTGCATTTCAGTATAGAAAAAGCTGCATTTAAGTGTATAACAGATTGCATTTTTGTAACTATTAACAACCGTCACTAGCCACCACCCCAGGTCTGCAACCACCCACCCTCATTAGCCGTATCCCCTTCACCACCATTACCACACTCCACCACCCACCTTCTGCAACCACCGTAGCCCCCAGATCTGTAACCACCCATCATACACCCCTAGAGCCCCAATCACCACCATTACCATCGGACCACAACTCCACCATCGTTGAACCCACTACTAGCACCGCACCACCACTACCATCCACCATTCTACGTCACTTGCCTGCTTTCAGTTAGAAATCAAGTGAAGAAATAATGAAGAAAGGTAGAGTCTTGGAACAAAGAGATAATCAATTAAGGAATAATACCTAAATTAGAAAGAAAAGGAATTAAAAAAATTTACAGATTTCTTGATGCATAAGAAATTTCATTTATTGGAAATCCACAAGTCTTATATTCAATTTCGACTTTTTGAGCTGTGTTGGTGCATCTTTTTGTGTCTGTAACTTGTTCTTTTTAGCGTTGTATAATTATGGTCTTTTGTTTTATCAAGACTGTAAGTTTCCGTCTAGTCGACCAAGTCGGATATCCTCCTATCTAACTTTGGTACGACATTTGTCTCTGTTTTTAAGTATGTTGAACTAATGCATGTGGCGTTTAGTTTAGCTGTTATGTTTTTGTGTGTGCATATATAAGTGTTGCTGCAAACTGTTGGACAGTTTGCAGCTTTTATGTCTTGCAACCTTACAACGAGGAACCTATTCTTCATGGGATGTAATGTGTCACGAAGAACATACTTCGTCGTTAATGGTATGTGAGGAAGAACCCCTTCTTCGTCACATGATATTTCGTGGCAACAGTGACGAAGAACCTGGTTGTTCATCGGCTTGGGTTCTTCGTCGGCCCATTTATATTCTTCGTATTGTAGTGGGCTGGGCTGCAGTATATATAGCACACCTTGTCTTCTGTGTGAAGCATGAGAGCATAACCTACTGCGAGTATTATCAAACATTGTGAGTATGTGTTTGTAATCTGTTCTCATCCCTTAATCAATAGACTGTGAATCTTTTGGTTACTTTGTGCTTGCTATACTTTGTTTGGTTTGCATCGTCACGAGGATTCCGCACTCGTGATTGTGTTTGTTATAAACAAGGATTAGGTTTCGTAATCGATCCTCCGAGAAAAACGGACCAACAAACAATTGAACAATTAAACATTTGAAATGGGTCGACGAAGCATCAAACTGACGAACCTTATTATACATGACGAAGATTCTGATGTTGACGAAGCATGCTTGTGACGTACAATCCTCCAAACGACGAACCCTCAAGGTTCGTCCACTACTTGTTGACAAAGCCTGTTTACCGGCGAAGACTCAATGTGTCGACGAAGACTCACTCCTGGCCGAAGACTCCTAGTCGACGAAGACTCATTATTGGACGACGAAGACTTCCTGTGATAATGAATCTCAGCGACGAAGACTGTACTTGGTTATTGTCGGTTGTATCTGAATCTCAGCAGCTGTACCAGGTTGATGTCGGCTCCAGGTTGATCGGTTGTTGTTGTTTATCGAAAGGAGAGAATGGAAATTGATGTGGGGGACTGCTATGAGGTCTGTGTATCGAAGAAGAAGAAGAAGAAGAAGAAGTCAGACATGAAGATGTTTGCTGTTAATTTTGGATGTGGTATATTGTAGAAGAAGATACAGATGCTGCTTGCTGTGTATCGAAGAGAGAGAAATAAAGGATGACCATGATATTGTCGGCTGAAGTTAATTGTATTGCAGCTAGTTTTTGATTTGGGCCCATCACTTAATCAGTTTCCATGGTGGGCCGCATGAAATTTATAATAATTGGGATGTTTTATTATAAGACATGTTCATGGAGGATTGTTCACCAGCCTAAATTCTACTCTCCTTTGGGCCTGAATGGACGAAGAATAGTTAAGTGGAACAATTAAGTGGGCCCTAGAGAGAAAAGACAGACTTGGTATCATCAGCTTGTTCTCGAAGATTTTTGAGTAGGAACAATTAAGTGGGGCCTTACACTTTTGAGTTAATTGGCCATGAAGTTAAGTGGGCCAAAGACTCTTGAGTTTAGTGGATCACTAAGAGTTAAGTGAGTCACGAACCCTTTAATTGTTCGTTGGATTGTATTTTGGGCTTAGCAGGTTATTAGTTCATCATAATTCCTCATTGGCCCAAAAAAAGTCTTCGTGGCCCACATGAGAGTTCGTAGGTATTGGGCTCACTTTCAGAGATTGGACTCGTTTCTACTCTGAGTTGCAAAGTGGGGGTCGGGTGTTCGCAAAGCTTATCTGAATCGCACTTCAACGTCAAATTCGTACAGGTTCGGGAGCGCGCGGGATGATGTGAGATGATAAAAACTTGATTTTTGTTAAACGTAGGGTAGTCACAGTTACCGATGCAAACGTCAAAATTGGTGACTTGACTACTATGGGCTAAAAACCAAAAATGGTATGTTCACTTCCGCACGTCAATGTTTATGATTGTTATCGGTTATTCGTAAATGTTCGAAAGCATTTTGTTTATTTTCATATTCTCGCATTTGAAAACGAACGTATGAACCTTGAATGTCAATACCGGTCCTAACGAGTTCACAAAGTCTTTGGAGGGATACAAGTCGGATCCTACGGGCTACTAGGGGACGTTCTTATTCGACTAGAATATCCAAAGAAAAAAGTCGTTTTTGTGATTTTTCAAAAAACGGATTACATTCGGTGAAGATTGACGGCAGTTCCGCTCAGTAGAGGGAATTGGTGAACATTTCAAGATAAATTCTACTCAGTGGAGAGAATTTATTCTGTGAAATTGACGACAGTTCCTTTGAAGTGGAGGGAATCTGTTAAGGTTTAGAGATCTTACCAAAGAAATGGGGGATAAAAATTTTTCATAATTTGAATTTCTTCGGTAAATTTCTAAACGAAATCACAGGTGGTAGAGTTTGTGATTTTCTGGTGATACTAAAGGCTCTGCGTGGAATGTTTTGCACAGACACATATTTGAGAATTTTAATTAGTTCTCCAGCCAGCGTGAAGAGTTTTGCACGGAAACATACAGGTATCTAAAGTCGATAGTAGTTTCAAAGCACTGTTCACTGAAGACCTAGGGGAATCTTTATGAAAGCTGATAGTTCAAGGCTGAAGACCTGCAGGATTCGGTTTTGGGTTTGATGTTTCTTTGGGATTTTACAGGGATCTGGGGGTAACTCAATTCGTTGAGTTTGTAAACGATGTACTTGGTTAAGCCGACTTCCTGAGTGTTGATGCTGAAGATCCGTAGTGCATTACGTGGTCAACTTCACAAAGGCGAGACAATGAGATCTGGATGTAGTTCAACTAATCGTGCTGTTTGGTTGAGCTTGTAAGGGATACACTTGGTCTAGCTGACTTTCCTAAGTGTTGATGCTGAAGATTAAAGTGCATTACTTGGTCGATTCCACAAAGACGGTTTACAGAAGACAGGTCACTAGAAATCTGTACCAATGTAGTATGCTTGAATGAAATAGAGTTCTATGACAGATCAAGACTAGATGAAGTTCTTAAAGAATGGAACCCTTATCAAATGCCGGTTGGAGTATTGGAATATCAGCGGAAGATCGGTCAATTGAGCCATGTAAGGAAATTGCACAACACCCAACACGGATACGCGTACTTTATGGGGGAAGTATTATACAAGGAGCGTCAAGATACTACTTACCTGGATCATCGGTCAAGGGGGAATTTTTAACATAGAGAATATAATTCTTGACTGAAGATCGATTGCAGTTCCATTTTCAGCATTCGACAGCAACGGAAAAGGGGGAATTTATTGATGCGGATTTTGTGTCCGATGCTTGTCGAATAGATTAGATTTATTTTATGCTGAATTTGTAATAGTTAGTGAAACAGTCAAACGAACGTGTGTTGACCGGCGCGTTTGAAGTGGTCAAAGGAGAGGGTTATTTGTTTGACATTTGTATTTGCTAGACAAAGTGGGTGTGGCTATAAATAGCAACCCTTTTGTCATTTGCAAATGAGAGAGAGAGAGAGAGTGAGCTCATTTTGAGAGAGTTCACAGTGAGTTCTGTGGTTTGGGGGAGAGATCACCACTTGGTCTCTCCCCGGATGTATACTCCTTTGTTATTAGTTCGGTTAGCTTGTAATCGGGCCGATTTGTAATGTTTTACTACCGATTAATACAAAGAAGTTTTTTTATCCATCTCTAATCTCTCCCGTCTTGAACTAATCTCACACTAATCACGGTTTCGGTCCCGGAAACACGGTCCTACAATACTTGTAGGTCCATTTTTCTCGGAGGATCGATTAAGAAACCTAATCCTTGTTTATAACAAAAACAATCACGAGTGCGGAACCTCGTGACGATGCAAACTAAACAAAGTATAGCAAACACAAAGTAACCAAAAGATTCACAGTCTATTGATTAAGGGATGAGAATAGATTACAAACACATACACACAATGTTTGATAATACTCTCAGTAGGTTATGCTCTCATGCTTCACACAGCAGACAAGGTGTGCTATATATACTGCAGCCCAACCCACTACACTACGAAGAATATAAATGGGCCGACGAAGAACCCAAGCCAACGAACAACCAGGTTGTTCGTCACTGTTGCCACAAAATATCATGTGACGAAGAAGGGGTTCTTCGTCACAAACCATCAATAACGAAGTATGTTCTTCGTGACATATTACATCCCATGAAGAATAGGTTCTTCGTGGTAAGGCTACAAGACAGATAAGCTGCAAACTGTTGGACAGTTTGCAGCAACACTTATATATGCACACACACAAACATAGCAGCTAAACTAAATGCCACATGCATTAGTTCAACATACTTAAACACAGAGACCAATGTCGTACCAAAGTTAGATAGGAGGATATCCGACTTGGTCGACCGGATGGAAACTTACAGACTCGATAAAACAAAAGACCGTAATTATACAACGCTAAAAAGAACAAGTTACAAACACAAAAAGATGCACCAAAAAACTCCCCCTTGTTTGTTACTTGGTCTTTGGTCTTCGTTCTTCAACCATCTGTGTTTCTCGGACCACGAACTGCCGGCGTGGATCCCGCGATAATAGCAAAAGCAAGCGACACACTGAAACATTAACGCTTGATGCGCGTCCTTGTCTTCGTAAAAGATATCATGTCGAAATAACTTGGTGATGTTGGTCGCAGACATATTCACTATCCACATCGGTTCTAGCATACGGAAATTCTCTTGATCGTCTTTGAATACAATAACAGCCTCATGCGTATCAGAGTCGTAACACCACAACGCCATGTTTTCCGAAAAGTTCTGCTTCATCGGCTTCAGAGGAATCTTGTCCATAACCTTCGATGGCTGATAAACAAGCTTGTATCTCGACGTGTTGGTTGACGGATGCAAGGTGAACTTAATCTGCTAATAAATTGGATACTGAGGCTTGTACAACTCGTCTTTCCAGCTTGTCCTCTTGTTCATCTTAATCTTGCGAGCAAATAACGTTGCTTCTTTGAAGTTTGAGCGATAAATCAGCCGCTTGGTTAAGGCTGCAACATCATAAAATGGTAAGGACAGAATACTCAGCAACGATTTGAAATATTGAATGACGTTTTCATGTTTGATTGCCATGCAATGGATTTCTCTGACAAACATCTAGCAAAGTATCTTCCCGTGCAAATTTTCTTTCTCGTATTTCAAGTAATCGACTTGAACTTCAGCTGGCGTAGGCTTTGCAACCTTTGACAAGAACTGTTTCCTCCATTCTGTGAACGCATCAGGTGCATTATCTGTAGCATCACGATTTTTCAGGTGTCCGTCGATGACGTCCACATTTTCTTTCAACCAATCTTCATTAAAGGGAGTGAACTCTGTTCCGTCTTCTCGCACATAAGTCGACTTCCTCGTTCCGCCTTCAAATATGATCTTTTCAAGATTCTCTACGTCTGCTGATTCAGGTTCACTTGGAATATTATCAATAGCAGCATCATCGATTGCTTTCATTTCATTCAGAACTACAATCTGTTAATCTGTGAAGTCAGCAATTAACTCTCCCTCTTTGAGTTCTTCACCAGTCACTGGATGTACTCTCTTCTAAGCAAGATCAGTAGATTCAACAACCGGATCCTTACCAGCTGAGGAGCTTTCAACATAATGGTTGCTCTCTAGCTGTGGTAGTTCTTCTTGAGCGCCACCGAAGGTTCCTTATGTAGTTGTAGTCTTCTGATGCTTGTACACTATGATCTGAGTAGATGCAGTGGCTGGAGGTTGTTCAGATGTTGCAGAAGGGTCTGGGTTACCCGGATCTTCAGAATCATGATCCCGTTTCTTCAAGGCTTCCTGTTGTTTGCATCGGTCACTCCACAAAATGTTAACACGCTTTCTGACACTCTCGAAACCATCAGTGGTCCTCTTGACCCCATCTGTTATCTTGGTATTGCGAGAGTTGTACCACTCTTTCATATCATCATGCTTTGCTTTAAGAGTTTCGGCCAAAACTGTTCATATCAATACCACGAGTGTTGTCTGCAGCTCGCATTTGCTGTAGTTGGCGTGCCCTTTCTTCATCAGCAGCCTTCAAATGTGCATTCTCAGCATTAAGTTGTTCAATCTCAGCTTGTTGGCGTGTAATCTCAGCTTGTTGACGCTCAACAGTGGATTTCTACGTATTTATCTCCAACCGTTGTTTGATCACGTCGCCTCTTGTAACATTTATGACTGCCGATTGCCTATCAATCTGACCTGCAGGAGCTTGCAATTTAAAAAAACAAGAAATCTACCTTCTCATCTAGCTGCATTTTGGAAAATTTCCTTTGTCTGCGTTCTGAGCCATGCTGAGAAGTAGTTGCTCGAATAGTGGACGCCATTGAGCGAGTAGGTTCTTGTGGTGTAACCGTTGGAGTTTTAACAACTGAAGTAACCACGGGAGTTGGTTCAGATGATCTTGGAGGAGACGATATAATAGCAGCAGCTTCATCGGTCGTGAGTCCAAAGTTTGGATTCATATCTGCTTCATGAACAGGGTCTTGTTGTGAAACGGTTGGCTGCACAGATGAAGCACCGATGTACCTCCTGCTCTTTTTCTTTCTACGAGCAGCAGTTTGTTTCTTCTTTAACCGTTCAGCTTCACTATCAGAAGGAACATAACCAACATCCTACTCCTATCTAATCTTTCTCACTTTTCTCACACCACGATCGTCGAGATAGAACTCATATCCTGGCTCCGGCCGATTATCATCAGACTCCGAATCCTCTACATCACCTCCAGCTGAACTAGCACCAGTTGTACCAGCAGCAGATGCACCAGTTTCACCAGTATCTCCACCATCACCACCTTCATCATCATTATCATCATCGTTTTCACTTTCTGTAGAATCACCGAAAATGTTAATCTTCTTGCGACCAAACTTATCTTCCATCATCTTTTTCAACTTCGGCTCTTCATCGTCCGATTGGCTGTCATTGTGACACCATTTATCATTTTCTGGAGCGACGTAGTCTGTCTTATCAAGGGCACTAATCAACTTCCTTGGCGGTTTGCTTTGTTTGTACCTATTTAATGCAACACCCCTGAAAATCTTTAGAGAATGCTCTATCATAACATCAATCTTCAGAATATCGTTGTCGGCTTTCGGAAGATTCGGATGTTGGACGTTCATTATCATCTGCAAGAATCGAGGATACATCCAGAACTTGTTCCCTGTCGTATGACCACCCATTCTCTTCATATTCTCTTTCATGTTAGCGTAAATATACTTTGAGATACTAAATGGCTTGTTTAGCACCAATGCCACCATAAACCCGACTAGATCATTTCCTGCCATATCATACCCAGCACGACGGTTGCTAAGACATTGAATGAGAACATGAAGTAGAAATTTGTATCACATCGGCAACCATGCTTTATTGATCTGACCACTAAAAATATCATCAATACATTTCATCCTAAGCAAATATTTGCGGGTGCACATAATTGGAACGGAATATGGTGCGTTCGGATCATCTTGAAGTTCCAGTACTGTGTTCAGAATATCCGAAGAGACATTCACGTTCACTTAATTAACTTGCCCTTGAATAAACTCATTTCCGTCAACTTCAATCACGTTCACAGAATTCTAGAATTCTTTGATAAGAGTCTTGTACACCGGTGTTGAAAAGGTAATGGCTTTGTTGATCCAAGATTCCCTTAGCCATAGAGTGATCTCCTTCAACTCTGTAATCTTTCCTTCAGGATCAAGATACGCGACCATGTTGTGACGGGGTTCGGACATGATTTGCTCTTCTGGTTTGTCTGTTTTCTTAGTCGCGGGCTTGCGTCTGTTTTCTTTCGGAGCCATTCTGTATAAGAAAAAAACATCCACTGTAAGTCATAAGGTCATAATATTTGCAAAATACGTATGTCTATACATGTTCATGTATACTGTGAACAGTAAACATGTATATACATACATACTATGAAAGTTCACTACAATGAAAAACATGAAGATTTTTCTAAGCGTTGGATGAGGAAGAAATGCCATAGTGGCGAAGAACCTCCTGTACGGTGAAAAACCATTGGTTATCCTCTGACCATGGGTCTTTCGTCGACATGTTTTTTACAAAGAATGCTTCCTCGTCAAACAGATTATTCGTCATAAACAATTTGATGAAATAGATTCTTCTACGTAAAAGGGGTTTTTCGACATTTAGGGTTTTTCGACATTTAGGGTTCTTCGTCTGCACAGAAATTTGGGGTTTTTCGATACAAGGGTTTTTCGTCGATCATCATTGAATCAACAGTTGATTCAAAAATAGCAAGACAACAATCAATTTGTTAAGCACAAACATAAGGAACTCAACCCAGATGTTCAACCGACACTTGGTTTGAACCAAAAAACAAGCCTAAACCAGTCAACACAACAAAAACCCAATCCCCTGTTTTTAACATCTAATACAAAATGACCTAAAAGATGTTAAAACTACATACAGTTATCGCCTACACTCAAATGCTATCTAAACTTCAATGAATAACAAAGAGCCAAAACATATAAATGTATGAAATAATAAAAAAATCAGAGATTCGCCGAGGGTTTTTCAAACATTCGAACAAAAACAGAGGGTCTGGATGGTCTTAATCATGTTAATGATCCCTTTTTATACCTTGTTTTTATAAGAATCATTGAGAAAAATCAAAGATTTTGAGTCGGTAGAGAGTATGGGTGTTTGAGTGTGGAAGAAGATGAACAATTGAGTGGGTTTGAAAAAGTTAAACCAATAATGAACTGGTGGACCCCTTTTATAACCTGACACCCGACGAAAAACTGACCCCGATGAAGAACGTGTTGGGTCGACGAAGAACCTTGATGGGCTTTAAACAGTTAGCACTTAATGAGGGTCCATGAAGAACCTAGGTTCTTCGTGAAGACCTCGACGAAGAATGAGGTTAGTTGACCAGAACAGGTTCTTCGTTGACCAACAGGTTTTTCGTGGACCTTTCACACATAAAATCACCAAGTCATTGAATTTTGAACAGATTTTACTGATTTAAACAGATTTTCCTTTGTGTTAAGTTTATTAAATGCAAAACGATCTTTGTGAAGTAGTGAAATCACAAACAAGTTGGTTTTGGGCTTTCCGGCAGAAAACATTCGAGTTTCAACTTCGGCTAATCAAAAAGAAATGTACAAATTTCCCTGAATAGAAATTTTAAATGCGATAAACTAACGATAATCAACAATAAGCAGTAAAAGACTGTACAAGGTTAAACTTTTACAAGTTTCAAGGTAAAGGAATCATACCAGCTTACGGTGTGACAACTCGAAATCTCAAGGTCCTTTCTCTACGCATCAGTAGTCTGGAGATCCTGTTTCAGCAAATCGTTTTATGTTGTATTATGTACACCATTGTTATGTTGGTTGTTTAATGAACAACTTAAGAGTTGTTTATGTTGTTCATGTCTTGTATTCGACGAAGTATGCTAGTTCTTCCTCATCTAGTCTTCGACGAACAATGCTAGTTCTTCGTCATCTAGTCTTTGACGAAGTATGATGGTTCTTCGTCACCTTGTGTCCAACGAAGTATGTTGTTCGCCAAGATGGGCTTCGGCCCAAGAGAAACCCGGTCAGAGCCAGGCCTGTTTGCACTATAAACTTATACACGGTTGTATGATTTCTCAAACCCTAGCCCTCCTCTCTTCCTATGCATGCTCGACGACAACCTACTCACAATCGAAGCCCCCTCTTCATCGAAGCTTATCATTCACATCTAGTAACACATATCTCTTAGTTAGATATCGTTCTCTTAATTGAGTTTCTTGTTGTGGTAATTGAGCATGTATGTGAATTAGGTTAAAAGCATACTAGGGTTGTTTATATGTGAGTCTGACAATTGCCATGTATGACACTAGTCAGTATCGTTGTTTGAATTATACAAGAGAACTAGGGATTTCAAGATAATTAGTGTGAACTGAAACAGCGATGTTTAGGCCGAATGGGAGACGAATTGGTTACACTCAATACGATTTGATGATGAACACAATTGTACGGTTTAATTCCATGATAATTCTGTGATGTAGTGATGCTTGTGTTAGTCAATTTAACGTGATTTTGATGCCGAACACTGTTGATAATTGCGCAAGGAATTTAGGGTTTAATGATAACTAGGGAATGAGTAAATATTCATAACAACGATTGGAAAATAGTATGGGAAGTTGTTTGATTTGAAACTGTTAACTGATGATATGTGAACAAGGCTTTGGCAACTGATTATTGGACGAACCTTAGTAATACGTCGTCTCACCCTGATCTTGACGAGGATACAATAGTTCGTCACACGTGATTCCGGTGAAGAATGATACTTCGTCACATGTGATAGTTCGCCGAAGTGGTAGATGATCAGAACAGTTTATGACATATATATATATATATGTATATATATATATATATATATATATATATATGATGGACACTGGTGTTTGTAAAATTCTGTTTGTTGCATTGTAACGAAGTTAACTAGAATTGAGGACCTTGCCCTAACTGTTGTGAATAGCCAACTTATCTGTAAAATGTTATGCATTATGTACATGGGATGTGGACTTGTTTTGATCCGAATACTTGTTATGTGATACACTGTGGTCTTAGCAGCAATTGCAGTCTTTGAAAAATACGTAATTTAGTTGTTATGAAGCGGGTATTTTGGTAACAACTGTGGGAACATGAACTTGTGTTGCAAACGTGTATGAAATCTAAATGGTTGTCATAAGATACGTGATTTGGATATGTGATTGTGAAACTGATCATCTTTGGTAACCACGGTAGGGTTTGGTTGACCAACTTGGAACGGGTAAAGTAACTTAACAACACGAGCAATCTAAGGTGAGTTCACTGCTCTTTTTCCAAGCATACGTCCCGGGGAGGGACATCTGGTAAACGTTCCGGAGAGGAACGTCGGGTAAATGGGTTTGATTGTAATGTTAAACCTGGGATGTTGGTTAATACACTCATATCTATCATTAAGTCCCATCATATATCAAATTGGTTGCCGGGGAGGCAACGGGGTTGTTAGTTGATAGTGCTATTAGGTTTGGCACCCTCACACCGTACCGGGGAGGACGGGCGTTGTCACAACCCTCGATCCCTAAATCCTGGGAACGGCGGTCGCGAACCAGTTTTGGTGGTATCACGTTATTACTTATTTGGCAGCGTAAATTTTCATCAGGACCGTAGTTAGGAAATATTAAATCAGAGTAAACCACCATATTTTATAATATTAAACACATGGGTGAAACCCAAGTTTTTTCATTTCAAACTGAATTACAGGGATAAATTCCACTTTATTGAAATAAACGCTTTCTGTTATTTAGGTAACTTTTATAGCCACTTTTCCAAGCCTTCAGTGCTGTCCAACTGGCTTCTAATTGGGTTTCACATTGTGTTACCTGAAACGCGTTTTAAAAAGGTTTTGTCAGTGGAAAATACTGGTGAATGAATCTTAGTTTAATCAAGAATTATTAATTTAATTTAAACAGTATTGAGGGCGATTACAATGTTTATATCTACCAAATTACTCATTCAGTACTGTCAATCCTGACTGGTGGGTCATATTACACATTGGCTAACTCTTGTCCAATGGTAACGTTACTCACATTTTGTATACAAAGCCCCAATATACCGGCAGTAATTGTAGAATTACAAAGACTCAATCACTGCTAAATTTCATTGTAAAAAGGTTAAGGTTTTGTAAAAACTGTTAACAAAAAGGAGATTACTCACATTGCTATCTTAGGGTTTTCAGTAGTGATTTCCTGGGAATAATCTATAATTTACACAAATGCACGTGTGTTAGTATAATAACCCATTTTAACATTAGTAATACCCTCCCCGAGACGGCATTCCAACGACTACGTCGGGCAGAAGCACGCCAGCTGTTACGGAACCCCAGATCAATCGGGCAGCGTATCTAATACGTCTCCAGGGGTTATAATACTTACATCGTAGCAGAACCTCGCTAATTAGGGGGTATAATGCCCGGGTATAATAACGCCACTACAGAAATTTAGAAAGAAAGAAAGAAATTGAGCGAGACGGACTAAAGGCCGATGGCCTTTATTTATAGGGCTGTAATCGCACCCTCTCGCGGCCCGCGTGAAGTATGGGCAGGGCTTACGCGGCCCGCAAGGCCTAGGGGTCTAGGCGTAGCTGGTCCGGGTCACCACCTAGGTTCAACACGCGTTATGACACGTGTCATCACCGGGCTGTGCCACAACCTGAGTCGCTCGCGGCCCGCATTAACTTAGACAAACACATACGCGGCCCGCATGATCTAAAGATTTCAGCAAAGTTCATTTACATACTAATGCGGCACGCCATAAGTTGAGGTGAGGCCCTACGCGGCCCGCCTCAGCTTACTTTTTAGGGTTTTTAATTTATTTATATATATTTTAATCTATTTTGGCTCGGTTTTCACATACGGGGTGCATATAAAGACATATTGAGACCTTTTAAGATATATTAGAGTGTTGAAAAATTTATGAGGGTATCGGTTTACTTTTAGGGTTGTTATATCCTCCCCACCTTGTTTTAGAGCTCGTCCTCGAGATCTACTGGAACAAGTGTGGATATTTCTTTTGCATTTCTGATTCAAGCTCCCATGTGTACTCAGGTCCTCTTTTGGAGTCCCACTTTACTTTGACCAAAACTAGTCTCTTGTGCTTGAGATTCTTAATTTTCCTATCTTCAATCTGTAGAGGCCTTTCTACAAACTTGAGTTGTTCATTAACCTCTATATCGTTAAGAGGTACTATGAGTTATTTGTCCGCTAGACACTTTTTGAGATTAGATACATGAAATACATCATGTATTCCTGCCATTTCCTCTGGCAGTTGTAGCTGATAAGCTACATGTCCTATTCTTTTAATAATTTCAAAGGGTCCAATATACCTGGGACTTAGCTTTCCTCTCTTGATGAATCTTATCACTCCTTTCCAAGGTGAAACTTTTAACAATAGTTTGTCACCTACCTGAAACTCTAATGGTTTACGTCTGTTGTCAGCGTAGCTTTTCTGTCGATCACGTGCTGCTTTCAATCGTTCTTTGACTTGAATAATTTTGTCAGTAGTTTCTTGGACTATCTCAGGTCCAGAGAGTTGCTTTTCCCCAATTTCTGCCCAACAGACTGGGGTTCTGCACTTTCGTCCATAAAGTGCTTCGAATGGTGCAGCATTGATACTTGTGTGATAACTGTTATTATAAGAAAATTCTATCAAAGGTAAGTGTTCGTCCCAATTACCTCCGAAATCAATTACACAAGCTCTAAGCATGTCTTCCATTGTCTGAATTGTTCTTTCGCTTTGCCCGTCCGTTTGAGGATGATACGTGGTGCTTAAATTCAGTTTGGTTCCCATTGCTTTTTGAAAACTTGACCAAAAATGAGAGGTAAAACGGCTATCTCTATCAGAAACAATTGATAAAGGTATTCCATGAAATGAAACGATTTCATACAATTTAGCTAATTGTTCCATGCTAAAGGTTTCCTTCATTGGTAAGAAATGAGCTGACTTGGTTAGTTTATCTACAATCACCCAGATTTATCATTACCTTTTCTTGTTTTGGGTAATTTAGTAACAAAATCCATTGTTATTAATTCCCATTTCCAAACTGGCATTTCTAATTGCTGTAACAAACCTGAGGGTTTCTGGTGTTCAGCTTTAACTTGTGAGCAAGTTAAACATTTAGAAACATAAACTGCTATATCCTTTTTCAGTCCTATCCACCAGAAATTTTTCCTTAAATCCTGGTACATTTTATCACTTCCTGGATGCATCGTATATTTAGATTTATGGGCTTCTTCTAATATACGGTGATGTAAATTTCCTAATTTAGGTATCCACATTCTCTTTTTATGGAACCTCCAAATTCCATCTGTTCCTTGTTTTAATTCCTTAATCATTCCTTTTAATTTTTCAGTATCCTCCTTGATTACTGATTCTTGTGCTTTTCTAATCTGATCGTTTAATCTACTTGTCGATTTAATTTAAGAGAACGTACCATTTTTGGCTTTTCGTGATATTTTCGACTTAAAGCATCAGCCACCACATTGGCTTTTCCTACATGATACTGGGTATCACAGTCATAATCACTAAGCAATTCCATCCAGCGTCTTTGTCTCATATTCAACTCTTTTTGCCCAAAAACATATCTTAAACTTTTATGATCAGTGAATATGGTAAACTTACTACCATAAAGATAATGTCTCCAAATGTTAAGGGCAAAAATTATAGCTCCTAATTCTAAATCATGGGTTGAATAATTCTCTTCATGACTCTTAAGCTGTCTAGAGGCGTAAGCTATAACCTTTTGGCGTTGCATCAACACACATCCATAACCTAATTTAGAAGCATCACAATAGACTACAAAGTCTTCAGTTCCTTCTGGTAATGCTAATATAGGTGCATGGGTTAATCTTTGCTTAAGGATTCTAAAAGCTTCTTCTTGTCTTGGTCCCCATTCAAACTTAACAGATTTGCAGGTTAACTTACTTAAAGGAATGGCTATTCTAGAAAAATCTCGAATAAATTTTCTATAATAACCGGCCAATCCTAAGAAACTTCTAACCTCGGTTGGTGATTCTGGGGTTTTCCATTTGGTAATTGCCTCGATTTTCGTTGGATCTACATGAATTCCTTCATGATTCACTAAATGTCCAAGAAATTGTACCTGTTCTAACCAAAATTCGCACTTTGAAAACTTAGCATAAAGCTTTTCTTTTCTTAACAAACCTAAAAGCAAGTGCAAGTGCAAGTGCTTTGCATACTCCTCTTTACTTTTGGAGTAAATTAGAATATCATCTATGAAGACAATTATGAATTTATCCAAATATGGCTTACATATTCGGTTCATCATATCCATAAATGCGGCTGGGGCATTGGTTAAACCAAATGGCATGACAGTAAATTCATAATGACCATACCTTGTTCTGAAAGCGGTTTTAGGAATATCCTCTTCCTGTACTTTTAATTGATGATATCCTGATCTTAAGTCGATTTTAGAGAAAAATCGGGCTCCTTGAAGTTGATCAAACAAATCATCGATCCTTGGTAATGGGTACCGATTCTTAATCGTGACTTTGTTCAATTCACGGTAGTCAATGCACATACGCATTGATCCGTCCTTCTTTTTGACAAACAATATCGGTGCTCCCCATGGCGATGAGCTTGGCTGTATGAATCCTTTTTCTAACAATTCGTCTAATTGTTTCTTCAGTTCTTGCATCTCAGCGGGTACCAAACGGTAAGGTGCTTTGGCAATTGGTGCTGTTCCTGGTATCAGATGGATTCTAAATTCGACTTCCCTGTTTGGCGGTAGTCCTGGCAATTCCTCTGGAAAGACATCTGAAAACCGGGACACTACTGGAATGTCTTTTAATCCTTTTCCTTTAGTGTTAGTGATTATAGAAATCAAATACACTATAGATCCTTTTCTTATACAACTTGCAGTTTTCATCACGGAAATGAATTTAGTGGATCTAGGTAATTTATTTCCTTTAATTGTGATCTTTTCACCCCTTGGTGAATTTACTTGAATTGACTTTTGATCACACAAAATATTGGCTTTATTGGCTATTAACCAATCCATACCTAACACGACATCAAATCCAGCCATATTCATTGGGTAAAGGTTTGCAATAAACTTTTGATTAAAAATTTCTATTCTTGCTTCCTGCAAGATTTCAGAAATCCTAACGGTTTCTCCATTTGCAGTTTCTACTAGACATTCTTGTGGTAGTTTAGTTAATGATTTATTTAGAAGTTTGCAAAACGAAGTATTAATAAAACTTTGGTTTGCACCAGAGTCAAATAATACTTTAGCAAAAATATCATTAACTAAAAACGTACCAGCAATGACATCTGGAATCATCTTGGCTTCATCTGCAGTTAGAACGAATGCTCTAGCATTTTTAGGATTCTTGTTGTTTGCAGCTGGAGTCAATTTTGGGCAGTTTGGCTTGATGTGACCTTTTTCTCCACAATTGAAGCATATTCGGTTGTTGGCTTTTCTCCTGCAGTCTTCTTCTTTGTGACCTGATATTTTGCAAAAATTGCAATATATGGAGCATTTTCCAGAATGCTTCCTTTTGCAATGCTTGCAATAAGACGCAGATGTAGACCCTACATTCTTACGGTTGGAATTCCCAGAACAGAATTCTTGGGTAAGGCTTTGGGATAAGTTTCTCCTCTGATCTTCTTCCCTAGTTCTCACTAGTTCATCAATCAAGGTATTGGCTAGTTCTACAGCTTCTTCTATAGTTTGGGGTCTAGCTGCCTTGACTACATGTCTAATCTCTCCAATTAATCCCCAGATGTAACGGGAGATTAATACCGGTTCAGGTAATGCAAGGGTTGGTACTATCCTAGCATATTCAAAGAATGTGGTAGTGTAACCTTTATTGTCTACCCCGATCATTCTAAGATTCAGAAACTTATTTGCTATCTGTTCTTTTTCATTTGGAGGGCAAAATTTCCTTTCCACCATGTTTTTAAATTCTTCCCACTCCATGTTATAAACCCTATCACTTCCTCTTGACTGGAGGATAGTGTTCCATCATTCTAGGGCTGCATTTTTAAACAGATTGGAAGCAAACATTATTTTATCTTCCTCCGCACACTTGCTTATTTTCAGAACTGCCTCAGTTTTCTCTATCCAGCGTAAAGCTCTAATGGGTCCTTCATTGCCCGAGAATTCTATTGGTTTACAGGACCAGAATTCTTTATAAGAACAACCATATGGTATGGTTCTTCTTCTTTTGGGAATGGGCGCTTGAAGTATGAGTCCATTGTTCACGTTGTGTTCTGGTTCAGATGATCGCTTACTGCTATGCTTACTTTTATTATTCGCTTCTTGATTCGTTTGAATAATAAATGGCATTGCATCTATGATTCCCTGTGCCACAATATGTTGAACAGCACTATTATCCATTTAGTTTCCGTTGTTATTGTTGTTCAGATTCTCGTTAACCACGTTATTATTACTCTGGTTATCGTTATTCAGATTATCTTGATTTCCCTCGTCGGCCATCTGAATTTTAAAAAATTACCAAATATTAATATTACAATAATATTTGAATATAGCCAATCACATGACACGCACTTTTTGGTCAAAAGCGTCGAGCATTGCGACTTTTACTCTATTCATATAGTATGCATCAATACACACCAGTACTGAAATTAAAATTACAATACCGACTAAAATGTAAAGCTACAATACTAATAGTATGCATCCGTATATATATATATATATGTATATATATATATATATATATATATATATATATATTTTGCTAACACATACACACATATTTATTATTATATTATTATTATTACTACCGTTTCCACCATCACATTTACTGATATGGATTCATCCAGAAATCCATATTGCGCTCGTCGTATTTCCATACGAGACGCTCTCCCACCTGTCTCATTCTCTCACTACTTTCTAAGATTTCCTCACCGAAAGTCCTAAGTTCTTGTACGTTTTCTACACTCATTGGGGGTGCAGGTTCTAGGACTGGGTTTGGAATCTGAGGTGCGGGTTCCTGGAACGGGGCCTGGTAAGGGTAGGGATTTTCTAAGATCTCCCTAATGTATGCATCATTATCGTAATAGGGATCTTGAGGATCTATCCCTGGGTAGGCTCCTAGATTAGGCATTGGCACATTTTCCGGTATCGGGTAGCGTTGCACGTAATCCCTAACGTCGTCCCACCAGGGCTCGTAATTGTTTGGGTCTAGGGGATTTGGTGCAGGTACCCTAGGTACCTCTTCTGGATTGAAATCATGCATTTCCACTTGGTTTTCAGGGTTTTCTACTTCCATGGGTTGATCAGGATTGGGAGGTTGTGGTTGGGGTGCTAGCATTTGTTCCAGGTTTGGGTCAGCTGCAGTGGTTGCTAAAATGTGGATATTGGCTATACCCCTATTGAGCATATCCTGGGCATAGGCATCCGTTTCTCTTTTGGCTGCGGCTAACACTCGCTGTTCCTGCAACTTTTTCATTCTTTTCCTATGCTCGTGTGCTCCCCTACTGAACCATCCCCTCTTTTTCTGAGGAAATGGCTCTTCAGACTGAGCCTTAAACACAAAGATTCCTTCTTCCGTATCAGCAGAGTACCTTGAGAGGGTAGGCTGAGAAGGGGAGGTGCCTTCGCTTCTAGGCGAACCAGACAATTGACGATACGCGTCAGAGAGTCCTTGGTCGCTCATACTGTAAACTAACAGATAGTCAGATAACACATAACAAGAAAATACAATTACACACGTATTTCCGTAATTTCCTAACACTTTGAATTTTGATGTCAGCAGAACACTTCTGTGACTGAATCAGTGGCATGGCTCTGATACCACCTTCTGTCACAACCCCTGATCCCTAAATCCCGGGAACGGCGGTCGCGAACCAGTTTTGGTGGTATCACGTTATTACTTATTTGGCAGCGGAAATTTTCATCAGGACCGTAGTTAGGAAATATTAAATCAGAGTAAACCACCATATTTTATAATATTAAACACATGGGTGAAACCCAAGTTTTTTTCATTTCAAACTGAATTACAGGGATAAATTCCACTTTATTGAAATAAACGCTTTCTGTTATTTAGGTAACTTTTATAGCCACTTTTCCAAGCCTTCAGTGATGTCCAGCTGGCTTCTAATTGGCTTTCACATTGTGTTACCTGAAACGCGTTTTAAAAAGGTTTTGTCAGTGGAAAATACTGGTGAATGAATCTCAGTTTAATCAAGAATTATTAATTTAATTTAAACAGTATTGAGGGCGATTACAATGTTAATATCTACCAAATTACTCATTCAGTACTGTCAATCCTGACTGGTGGGTCATATTACACATTGGCTAACTCTTCGTCCAATGGTAACGTTACTCAGATTTTGTATACAAAACCCCAACATACCGGCAGTAATTGTAGAATTACAAAGACTCAATCACTGCTAAATTTCATTGTAAAAAGGTTAAGGTTTTGTAAAAACTGTTAACAAAAAGGAGATTAATCACATTGCTATCTTAGGGTTTTCAGTAGTGATTTCCTGGGAATAATCTATAATTTACACAAATGCACGTGTGTTAGTATAATAACCCATTTTAACATTAGTAATACCCTCCCCGAGACGGCATTCCAACAACTACGTCGGGCAGAACCACGACAGCCGTTACGGAACCCTAGATCAATCGGGCAGCGTATCTAATACGTCTCCAGGGGTTATAATACTTAGGGGGTATAATGCCCGGGTATAATAACGCCACTACAGAAATTTAGAAAGAAAGAAAGAAATTGAGCGAGACGGACTGAAGGCCGATGGCCTTTATTTATAGGGCTGTAATCGCACCCTCTCGCGGCCCGCGTGAAGTATGGGCAGTGCTTACACGGCCCGCATGGCCTAGGGGTCTAGGCGTAGCTGGTCCGGGTCACCACCTAGGTTCAACACGCGTTATGACACGTGTCATCACCGGGCTGTGCCACAACCTGGGTCGCTCGCGGCCCGCATTAACTTAGACAAACACATACGCGGCCCGCATGAACTAAAGATTTCAGCGAAGTTCATTTACATACTAATGCGGCCCGCCTTAAGTTGAGGTGAGGCCCTACGCGGCCCGCCTCAGCTTACTTTTTAGGGTTTTTAATTTATTTATATATATTTTAATCTATTTTGGTTCGATTTTCACATACGGGGTGCATATAAAGACATATTGAGACCTTTTAAGATATATTAGAGTGTTGAAAAATTTATGAGGGTATCGGTTTACTTTTAGGGTTGTTATAGGCGTGAACTAATTACCTTAACCACTTGACCAATGTTTGATAGAGCATTGGGGAAGGGCAAATAATCTGGAGCCATCTGCGGTAATCGAGTTATTAACAACATCAAGTCTCTGAATTGTTTTAAACTCATATCTGGTAACTAAACGTGTTAACAAACTTTGAGCTCACCAGCGTTGTCTGATACACTTTTCTGCATGCTTGCAGGCCTATAGGGTTATAACATTGGAACTTGTTGGATGGGAGGCTAGAGTGGTCATGGGTCGAGATACATGGAATCGCAAGACAAGTCTAATGGTTTTCGTTACATATGGTTTATGAAACACTTAACAGATGATTTATGCTTCCACTATATACGATGAATTACATTTAATGTTTTATGACATTTTATGTTAATGAATGAAAGTTTTTATTTAAAATCTTGTTATGAGTTCAATGTGATTGGAGGCTTGATCATTGTTCGTCACACGTCCCGCGGTGTTTCCGCAAGTGGTATTTTGGGGGTGTGACAGTTTGGTATCAGAGCCACTGGTTATAGTGAACTAGGTTTTATAACGCTTTTATAAAACCAGACTATAACCGAACAACTTCCAAATCGACCATGACACTCAGCTCCAGATTGCAAGGTTCGTCTTTTTCACCTGCTGCATACATTACATGACCAGTACACATTTGTTTATGACGTAGCATACGGACACACACTCGTCACTATAGCATGAATTCATGAATTTTTTGTTCACATTATGATGCGTTGATGGTATGTCATAGTCCTTGGATTTCTGTGGTTTTATCATTTTGATAACCTCCGTTTGACATCTGAGTTTGAAGAACCATTTGACATGAGTTAGGAGGAACTGAGATGAGCATGCAAATCATAATATTATTGTGGGTGCACACATAGTAATAATGTGGGGTGCATGTGAGTCCCAGCGAGGCTTAACGAGTTAAAAAAGGGGGTTCTGTTCCGTTATTCGATCTCTAAGAAACATAACAAACCTATAGGGGACATAGCAGTGATTGTCTCCTACTCGAACGTGATCTTTTTACTCCTCTCTGAATCCTTACGAATCTCAATGCTATCGAGTATTACCTGAACACTCATCTGAACGTCCAGCTAACTGTGTAAAATGTTAGGTGCTAGTACGAACGTCCCTGAGTTAGATGTCGCAGGGTCGAATGATTGTTCTATACCTTTCCCACTCCTCTTCATTTGCTGGAACTCGATGTATTGACGTCTTAGATCCCGAAGTGCGATCACTTCTACAACACTCCAGCAACATACCGTGTATTACTCAATCGACTTGCAAGATCGACGGACAAGAGGATGAGCATAGTACCTTACCGACCTTAGTATTAGGACGACCTTGATTACTGGCAACGAACATCTGCTAATTTGACTTCATTCGAATCCTTAACCCTAGTCAGCGACTTATGGGAGTCAACTCTTACACATCAATTGGGACATAAGCGATAACAATTTACTAGGGTGGAATGTGTAACTGCCAGCACCGTGAGTAGCGCTTTACGACGTGACACGGAATGTGAAAAGGTGGACCCGGTTGGTGAAAGATCGTAGAGCTTCGTTTCAAGAAACGACGTTAGAGACAACCGTCACGGAGACATTCAGGTACTTGTAATCATAGCCTACAGTATGGGAATGAAGGTGCCTATGACATGGATTGGCCATTGTTAGAATCAAGACGACAACAACTAAGGGAACGACGACAGTACTGAAAGTCTTTGTAACAAAAAACAACAACACTGGAAATGATGCTCGTGGAAGGGCATTTAGGATTGGCGTGTGCGACGCCAGGAATGTAGCATCAAGGTGGCCTACACGTTCTTGGTAACTAATCGCTTCGTCTCTGTTCTGTTTAACCCTGATGCTTCTAGAAACCAAACCTTTTGTGGAATCGGCTGATGGCAAGACAATTGAAACCTCATATGTTCGTTGGGATACGAACTCGACCTCTGGGATAAATGTTCAACATCGACCTTCCTTCTACTACCCTTGACGGTTTCGATGCAGTATTTAGTGTGGATTGGTTATCCAGATATCGCGCAGATATACCCGCAGAGGAGAAAATTTTGCGTATCTCTCTCCCTAGTGGAGAATCGTCGCATGACCTAGAGTGTCAGAATGGTGTAAAGGTTAGCATCATTTCAGCAATGAAGGCCCAGAAGTGTCTACGGTGGGATTACCCCGCTATGTTGGCAACCGTTACTAATGTTGAGACTAAGGAAAGAGGATCGAGGATCCACCAATCGTTCGTCATTCCTCTCAGTGTGCTACTTGAGGAACTTCCAGGTTTACTTCCACAACTGATTGGGTAGAATCTCAGTTTGATCTCACGAGCAGAGGCGGCCTTGATTACTCATACCCCTTATCGTCTTGCGCCTGGAGGGGTGCAAGGACTGTCCTATCAACTTCAGGAACTACGGGATGGGAGTCTTATCGATCTAGCTCATCGTTTTGGGGAAAACGAGCTCTACCTGTGAAAAGAAGGACGAGTCCTTTCATTCGTGTATCAGCTACCGTAAACTCAGCAGCGTGCCAGCCGGAAACCGTCACCCATTACCTCACATTAACGACCTGCTTGGCCAGCTGCAAGGGTCAATCATCTACTCAGAAACCGACTTGAGATCAGGCAATCATCAGATGGAAGTCCAGGAGGAGGATGTTCCTAAGACGACATTTCAAACGCAGTACGGCAATTACGATTTTTTGTGTATGTCATTCAAGTTATTCCATAGACTAGCAAATTTACGGATCACATGAATCGTATGTGTAAACCTCATCTGGTCAAACTGTCAACCGTGTTTATTGATGACGCTTGGAATCACTTCCCGGAGAAAGGAACACCATGAACGGCACTTGTATCTTATCTTTGAGCTCCTAGGGGAGGAGCAACTCTACGCGAAGTCTACCAAAGTGTGACTTTAGGATTCGAGAAGTACACTTTCTTGGTCACGTAGTCAACTAATTGGGAATACACGTGGATCTCGCTAAGATCCATTTTATTAGAACTTGATCGGCACCAAAGAGTCCTTCGGGGTTACAGTAATTTCTTAGTCACGCTAGATACTATCGCAGATCAATCAAGAGATTTTCGAAGATCGCGCAACTCTAATCTCTTAACACAACAAGGTGCTGTGTATTCGTAGGAGGCAAAACAGGAGGACATCTTTTCAGCTTCTGAAACCCAACTCTACAATGCACTGAGTATTGTCTTTACCCTAGCGTACGGGTGATCTAGTGGTATACCATGATGGTCCAAGTCAGAGTCTCAGTTACTCAACGATGCAACACGAGAGTTTGATGGCTTATGTGGTGGATTAACAAGAAGAATTGCACGACTCACAACCTGGGGGTGGAAACCATGGCCTTGGATTTGAGTTGGAGGCATTACTTGGACGGTACCAAATGCACTACTTAGACCGATCACAAGGGCCTCCCATGTACCGTTGTTTCGAAAGAGCTAAAACATGTAATGACATCACTGGATGGAACTTTAGAATGATTACGACTGTGAAACCTTAATGTGTACGAGCTTTGTAGCTCACTATCGACTCTAACCTACCTGAGCAGACTCGCTCTGTTCAAACTGGAGAACTGAAGGAAGAGAATTTTCAAGTTGAACCCATGCGGGGCATGGAGAAGCAACCCTTGGCAGGTCGGACGATACTCGCTACCTTATGGAGCGAATGTGGGTCTCATTATACGGCAACCGTAGCGAACTTGTGTTGAGCAAAGCACACCGACCTCGATATTCTAGTCGTCTGGGTTTTGATAAGAGATATTAGGATCTATAAATCTTGTATTGGTGATCGGGCATGAAGGCCCACCTACCAATGTATGTGAATGATGTTTGGCTTGTGCGAAAGACAAGGTGGAATATCAGAAACCTTCTAGTCGTGTCAGCAACCAGAAACACCAATATGGAAAAGAGAACAGACTGCCATGGGTTTTGTCACTAGTCTACTTACAACTCGAAACGAAGACAATATCACCAGGGTGATCGTGAATTGTCACACATAACCAGCACATTTTCTTGCAATCAAGGAAACTGACGAGTCTTCACAGCTTATGAATATTCCTCTGAGAGAGGCGGTTTCGAGGCACGAGGTGCCCACTCCTATTACCTCTGGGTTTGATCTATACCCGATTTATGACAGGCAATACACAACACCCTTGGCTCACGTCTAGTCATGGGTATCGCTTATCACCGGAGGACAAACGGTCAGAGTAAACGAACCATCCTAACACTTGAAGACATGCTAAGAGCCCATGTGTGATTGACTTTAGTAAAAAATGGAAGGACACTTACCTTTGGTTGAGTATTACTGCAGCAGTTACCCTTCTAGCATTCAGACAACTCTGTTTGAGGCATTGCATGGACGATAATGCCAATCTCCTCGTTGGACTAAGGAGGGTGACAACCTAATCACAAGTCCAGGACTTGTACTTGAAACCTTTGAGAAGATTGTTTAGATCGGAAATCGTATAACGGCAGCGCGCGACCTCCAGGAAATGATAAGCTTAGGAAATCTTGGGAGTTCGTTGCAGGCGAACGTGTCGCGATTGAAAAATCCCACCCTGGGAATGTGCGGTACGCTTGAAAGTGGGGCATTCTTAATTTATGTTTCGATGGACCTTTCAAAATCCTGGAGCGAATCGGTGTAGTGGCCTACAAGCTCAAGTTACCCGTTGAGTTGGGTAACATTCATGATGTCTTCCATGTTTCACAGTTAAAGGAGTGTTTGACCGATGAAACACTTGTGGTACCACTTCTAGAACTGACAATAGATGACAAATGACAGGTTGTAGAGGAACTTATCGAAAATATGGACCGGGAAGTCAAGGTCTGTAAGCATAGTCGGATTGCAATCATGAGAATTCGTTGGGACTCAAAACGCGGACCGGAGTTCATGTGGGAACACAATGATCAGATGGAGCTCTAGTATCCTCAATGTTCAAATAGTTGATTTAACTTCAGATGTCATTGACGAATTTCGGGAAAAATTCCCTTTCAAGTTGAGGATGATGTGGTACCCAGGGAAAATCCAGAATTATCCTGATTTACTCATCACTTCATTTCCTCTTTGACCGCTTATCAAATTTCGGGACAAAATTTCTTTCAAGTTGGGGATGATGTGAGAACCCGAAATCTCAAGGTCCTTTCTCTATTCATCATTGTCTGGCAATCCTGTTTCAGCAAATCGTTTTATGCTGTATTATGTGCACCATTGTTCTGTTGGTTGTTTAATGAACAACTTAAGAGTTGTTTATTTTGCTCTTGTCTTGTATTCGACGATGTATGCTAGTTCTTCGTTATCTAGTCTTCTACGAAGTATGCTAGTTCTTTGTCATCTAGTCTTCGACGAAGTATGATGGTTCTTCGTCACCTTGTGTCCGATGAAGTATATTGTTCGCCAAGATGGGCTTCGGCCCAAGAGAAACCCGGTCAGAGCCAGGCCCTATTCGCACTATAAACTTATACACGGTTGTGTGATTTCTCAAACCCTAGCCCTCCTCTCTTCCTGTGCATGCTCGACGATAACCTACTCACAATCGAAGCCCCCTCTTCATCGAAGCTTATCGTTCACATCTAGTAACACATATCTCTCGGTTAGTTATCATTCTCTTAATTGAGTTTCTTGTTGTGGTAATTGAGCATGTATGTGAATTAGGTTAAAAGCATACTAGGGTTGTTTATATGTGCGTCTGACAATTGCCATGTATGACAGTAGTCAGTATCGTTGTTTGAATGATATAAGAGAACTAGGGATTTCATGATAATTAGTGTTAAATGAAACATGGATGTTTAGGCGGAATGGGAGACGAATTGGTTACACTTGATACGATTTGATGATGAAAACAATTGTACGGTTTAATTCCATGATAATTCCGTGATGTAGTGACGCTTGTGTTAGTCAATTTAACATGATTTTGATGCCGAACACTGTTGATAATTGCGCAAGGAATTTAGGGTTTAATGATAACTATGGAATGAGTAAATATTCATAACAAAGATTGGAAAATTGTATGGGAAGTTGTTTGATTTGAAACTGTTAATTGATGATATGTGAACAAGGCTTTGGCAACTGATGATTGGACGAACCTTAGTAATACTTCGTCGCACCCTAATCTTGGCGAGTATTCAATAGTTCGTCACATGGGATTCCGGCGAAGAATGGTAGTTCGTCACATGTGATAGTTCGGCGAAGTGGTAGATGATCAGAACAATTTGTGACACACACACACACACACACACACACATATATATATATATATACATCTATACTATATATAATATACATATCCAAAGGACTTCTTAAGGTCATTAAAATTTCCTTAAAACACTTTTAAAGCATAATGTACAATCCTCTAAAGCACAATATAATTTACAATCCCAATTATACCCTTCACTAAAAAAACACAAAAAAACACACGGGTACACAAATCAATTTTAGGGTTTCTCATTCTCGTAGCATTTTATCCGCCCCCCATAGAGCTGCTTTCTCTCCAGGCGATTCAAAAGGGGATCTAGGGTTTCTCTTGGCGAAGCAAGATCTGGCTTTCTCAATGACACCAGATCAATGAATCTCACTCTATTCGATACCCAATTGACTGAGTTTGAAGGTGTGAAGGGTTCGAATTCGATTTTAGGGTTTTTAAGATGCACATCGCCAGATCTAGGGTTACGAAATCTTTTTTTTCACATCCTTTCTCTTCACCTCATACCATCACAGGTGCGTATATGTTCCTTATAACTGATTGTGCTTTTGTATTTCATATTGTTTGGTTTTAATCTATGCAGTTAGTGTGACAATGAATTAGGGTTTTCACTTTGGGGGAAACTTTGCAACATTTTTAGATTCGGCTGATTTTCTCTCATCAGGTTCGGTTTTTGTGATTTCAAGTTACCAGTTGTGATGTTATAAAATTATACACGGTGTTTTAGGAGTGATTTGATTTAATATGTAATGTATTTTTGCATACGGTTTGTAAATGTTATATATATTAGACTTTAATTTACGATAAACAGTAATATGTAATTGTTGTGTTTGCATTAAAGATTAGTGAACTCTACTTGAGTTGTAGCTGTGATTATATACTTATTCAATATTCATTTTTTGTGAGTCAATTGGTTTTTCAGTTAATTAAGGTGATAGATGGATTTGAAGTTTTAGGTTTTATGATGATTTGATGCTAGCTGTTTCTGATTTGAATGTAGTAGATTAGATCCGAATTTTTACATACCTAAACTTTATTCTTCTCCTATAGCAGGTGAAATCAAGGAGGCAGTTGAGTATCCTTTAACTCACCCTGAGTTATATGAAGACATCGGTATTAAACCTCCAAAGGGCGTTGTACTTTACGGAGAACCGGGAACATGCAAGACATTGCTTGCAAAGGTGTGCATTTTAAGCTTCCATTTAGACAATTTCATGTTAAAAACAACCAAACATATTTAAGAAGTCTTCCTTTTTGCTTTATTTTTTGTATTTGAAACTTTTGTATGTTGTTCAGGCTATGGCAAACTCCACATCAGCAACGTTCTTACGTGTTGTTGGAAGTGAGTTGATTCAAAAGTATCTTGGGGATGGTCCTAAGCTGGTCAGAGAACTCTTTAGGTCGTTTGAACGGTCTTAAAGAGACCCAAACAACATTTGAGGTCTGTTTATCATATAAAAGTTATATGTTGAGATGGTTAAGAAAATAAAAAGAACTGTGTTTATATGAATTGAATTCCAAATTCGGCTTTTAAAACGACTTCGAACCTATAAATTTCACATTAATTTCCAGTTTTGAATAAAGCCAAACAATAGTTGAAGTCTGATCCTGCTATGAATTTCCCAATTGACAATTTTTGAAGCTTCGTTTTTTATAAATTTATTATTAAAATAATGCTTAAATTTATATTAACCTATAAGATTAGGAGTGAGAAATTATAGAGTGACCACTCAAGTAATACCCTGACCAGTTAAATAGAGAAGCAGTTTACAGCTGTCAAGTTTTACTGCTGCACGCAAATGGTGTTTTTACTACTAACGAGACTTACTTTTACATGCAGCCGTAAAGCAAACACCATTCAAAGTTGTCTGCACGCAAATGGTGTTTTTACTACTAACGTGCTTGTAATTATTGTTCTGATGGTTGAATTTTGTATTTGTATTTGTTCTGATGTTTATGTGGGATTTTTATTATTATCTCTCTTATACATTGAATTGCAGCAAGTCACTTCGACTCAGATGAAAGGGGTAACGGAACTCATAAGAGTGGTAGAAATGTCGGGCTTAAAGCGTATGTCGTTTGTCAGTTGCTGCAGATCGAATCTCCCAAGACTTCAAAATGGGTTGACCCTGATTCTGCAGACAAAGCGTAACCGGTCTGACATTCAAGAGGCAGGGTTTAAATGCACTTATAATATTAGTTCACTTGAATGTGTTTTGATGATAATTTTTAATTGGATTTCCAGGTGTATTACAGTGAAGCGACACATAAGTTTTCAGTGTCAGCAATAGAGGAAAGTGTGAAGTTAGAAGGAAGAATGACTTTTCCTCTTTGGACAGCACTTACATAGTTGATCATGTGTTCTTCTGTGAACGACTTTATGATCCCGATAAGGGATCTCTCAAGCAGGTAGTTTCACCTATCCATTCTATGTATAATAATGTAACAAGTCTTTGCAATTTCTATTGTCTTTTTGCCTTGACATTTAATATTAAGAACATCTTTCTGCAGCTGCCTGTTAACATTAAGCTTAGTCCCCCGAAAGAAAACTTTGTCAACGAGGCTGCAATCAGAAAGAGAAAAGGGAGGTCTAAAGAAGGAGAAAGTGATATTGATACGGCCACCAACCAACAGAGTTCTGCTTTACAGAATCGTCTAGCCACATCAGAAAGAGAAAAGGTAGCCTGATCATGCTGATCTTTCTGAAGGTTTGTTCTTTTATTATAACCATTCATTTATTTAAGGTTAGACATGTATATTTTATAAATCTTACTTTAAAATGTAATAAGTGGGTTACCACATGCGCTCTCTTGGTTTAAAAAAGCGCGAAGCGCTCCGAAGCGTTTTGGTTCCAAAAGCTTTAAGCGAAGCTTCAAGCGCGAAGCGAGAGCTTCACGTATACGAAGCGCTCCATATTATATATAATTATATATAATGTTAATTTTATATATATGTATAAAAGATAGCTATCCATATTAAATATATGTATTTTATAATGTTAATTTTGTACTTTTATGCATAAATTAAAAAGTTTAAGGACCAAATGTAAACTACTGAAGATAGAGGGGCTAAATGTTTAAATACACAAACTATCTTTACACTTTTTAAGTAAAAAGTTAGAAGTTTCAGGGACTGAATGTAAACTAATGAAAGATAGAGGGGTTAAATGTTTAAAAACCTTAACTTATAAAAACCCTAAAAACCTAAAAGATACGCAGCCGCATCTCTCTCTTCTTCTTCTTCTTCTTCTTCTCCCTTCTTCCTTGTTTCCGGCTGAAAGCAACTCCGTTGCCGGAAATTGTCGCCGGATTTCACATAGGAAGTCGCTATATCGTCGATATAAGGTCAATATGTACCTTGTAAAGACTGTTGGGCTTAAAAACGGCCCAAATGGTGATCTGATTGGCTGGAGCGTCGCTTCACAACTTCATCGCTTCGCCGCTTAAAGCTCGCTTCACTTCACTTCACGTAATGTAACGCTTCAGAGCCAAAAAAGCGTTTTTTCCAGCGCTTCATCGCTTCAAGCTCGCTTCAAGCGCGCTTTTTTAAACACAGCGCGCTCTGCAGCGGCATAAAAATAAGCAAATCGAAAGTTGTTTGATGTTTTAGTTAAGGGGCTAAACATGTCTTTATTAAAGTTGAGGGGCTAAACATGTCATCATTAAAGTTGAGGGGCTAATGTTGTTTATTATTAAAGTTGACAGGCTAAAGCTTTTTTGTTTAGGGGCTAAAGTTGTTTATTATTAATGTTGAGGGGGTAAAGTTGTTCATCACTAAAGTTGAGGGGCTAAAGTTGTTTTAATTAAGGGGTTAAAGTTGTTTATTATTAAAGTTGAGTGGCTAAAGTTGTTTGATGTTGACAGTAGCTTATTTATAGTATATATAATTTGCAGGTTATTCACACAAGTGTATGGGCGGGTCAATAGCGTCTTGGTCAACTTGCCAAGTGGAAAACAGCAGAAGAAGTGGCTGCTCTTGTTTGTTCCTTACCCGTTGAAGAACAAGCCAAACAAATCATTGTGACACGTAAAGAAATGATGGACCCCCTCAAAGTCCACTTACTCGGTTTTCCCAACATTGTCATCAAAGGAAGTGAGTTACAACTCCCCTTCCAAGCCTGTTTGAAAATCGAGAAGTTTGGTGACTTGATTTTGAAAGCGTCGGAACCTCAAATGGTGTTGTTCAACATTTACGACGATTGGCTGAAAAGCATATCGTCATACACAGCATTCTCGAGGCTCATTTTGATTCTGCATGCGTTACATGTCAAGAACGAGAAAGCAAAAATGTTGCTTAAGCCTGATAAGACGATCGTCACCGAACCCCATCATATCTAGCCTTCACTTACCGATGATCAATGGGTGAAGGTAAACTTCCTTAACTTGTGCAAATCTACAAACTAAATATTTGCCAAAAGTTGAAGCTAATGTTTGTTTTTTTGCAGGTCGAAGTTGCTCTAAGAGATCTCATATTGTCAGACTATGCGAAGAAGAATAATGTCAACACTTGTGCACTCACGCGACCAGCCCCTTCACCGATAAAGCCACACATGATTTCTTCAAACATCACAAGTATTTCGGTCTTGAAACCGATCAGTTGAGTTGATTAGTTAGTTTTATTTTCGTTAATTTTTATAAAGTTTCTATGCATATATATTACTTACGTTGTAAGCTATGTGGTTCAGGTCACATTTTTCTCACAAGGCACAATACCTTGTGTTTCAAAAGACGGTAGATTTGTCATGGAAACTCCATTCCAGGTGGCAAAAGCTCCTGACGGGATGTCGTTTATTCAGGTATAGAATCAGAATTTGCCAAACACTCAAACGAGTGGTTATAAAACCCGAGTTTATCACGAAAAACAAAGACCGGTTTCGGAGTTCTTCAACCGGCCCGGTTCGGGCCGGTTGGTTTCTTGGGTTGGGTGAGAAAAAGAAAGCTACATATGTATGTACCCTTGTCCTCCTTGAGAGATGGCAATTGAGTTAGGTTGTTTTTTGTTTCTACAGCGGGTCAAATATGACTGGTAAAGCTCTATTAGACTTTGCATATGCATCTACCTAGAAAATGTAAGAAAAAAAAATAATAAACTGGTTGTTGTAAACTTGTAAAGTTCCTAGGTAATTATGCATTCATGTTCAAGGTTTTCAGTTAGGTTTGCCATGCGTCATCTAGAGGTGAATAAGAATCAATCGGTTGGTTTAGAAATTGGTAGCTGTAACTGATGTTTCTGCTTTTAAATTTTTTTAACCGCTTGGTCCGGTTACAAGGCTCGCTATCTTAACTGATTTAGTTCAATATGATGAACATTCAAATCTATGTTATTATTTCAAATTTTAATTTAGATATGTATTCCTTTAATTTAGATATAAAGCATCACTTATGATTACAACAACAGGATAACATTATTACAAATAATATATGCCAGTTTCATATGAAGACTGTTTCTGTATACATACAATTCTGAACCATTTTTTCTGGTCTGGTGCAACTTTGTAAGGGAAGTAGACCAACCATATGATGACGGGTCTTCGACAAAAAGATGGTGAAATGGTAAACAAAGCTAAGTAATTAAGGGTTCACTGACTGGGATGATGCAGAGTTATTCAATCATGTAAACTAGAGCAGTTTTATCATTTCTAACAACGAAGTTGATGTGTTGCCCCATTAGGTTAACTGTATTGTTATCAACCTTTTACAGAGTTATTTTCAATACCAAAAAAAAACTGGCCTCATCTAATATTAAGGATTTCATATTATAAATGTTGTATTTGTATGAATCATAAATGAATTTAGCATAAGCGCTTCACTTGTATATAGCATATAGCAAGTCAAGTGCAAATATGTATTGATACTGATGAATCAATTGACCAATAGATTTTGGAATAAAGAAATTCCTAACATCATTTTTAACAAAAAAAAAAAAAAAAAACTAAAATAAAATAAAGAAATTGAATGCTTTAGCATCTGATCCCATCCATGATCTTGCATTTCATAAAATAGATGTAAAAAATGTAACAAAGTGTAGGTTGTACGTTATTTTTCTCTATGCCTAGACGTTCTTCACTACATATAGAAGTTAATGAGAAGATACAAGAAACTTATTCTTGAGTTGCTATAGCAATCAAGGATGAAAATATACTAGAAACTAAATGGAGGCGAAACCATGAAGATGAGAAACCATAACTATCTCATTTTATTTTAAATTATTATGTTTAATATTGATATTTTCTTATTTTTCTATTTGTTTATTGTACATCAATGTTTCGGGTAGTAGTCGATATTTTTAATATTATACTATTTAGATGTGTAAGGCTTATTACATAGATAGACCCGCAGACCACACCGATGCTATTAACTCGAATATTTAAAAAAATAAAACAATAAACATAATATAATTTTGTAAAATGTTATACGAATTAGGAAAGTAAAAGAAGTATTATACTATCACGGGAGGATTGATAAACTAACAGAAATCAATTTGGATATATTTTCAGTTCAAATACCCGATTAACCTATTTAGATTTTAGTTATGACCTAACTGAACTGAACCTTTTAATGCACACCCTTAGAATTACTAACAAGTGTTGTGTTTTCCTTTGCATCACAAATTTGGTTTTCGTTATGGCTCAAAACCGAACCGCCCCGTACATAGCCCTAAACTCCCCAACCTAATTGATATGTTTCCCGCCACATCGCGCGGGTAAACGGCTAGTGTGTATATATATATATATATATATATATATATATATATATATATATATATATATATGATGGACACTGGTGTTTGTAAAATTCTGTTGGTTGCATGGTAACGAAGTTAACTAGAATTGAGGACCTTGACTTAACTGTTGTGCTGTAAAACGGTGCTATGCATTATGTACATGGGATGTGGACTTGTTGTGATCTGAATACTTGTTATGTGATACACTGTGTTGCAAAAGTGTATGAAATCTAAATGGTTGTTATATGATACGTAATTTGGATATGTGATTGTGAAACTGATCATCTTTGGTAACCACGGTAGGGTTTGGTTGACCAACTTGGAACGGGTAAAGTAACTTAACAAATATAAGGTGAGTACACTGCTCTTTTTCCAAGCATGCGTCTCGGGGAGGGACATCTGGTAAACGTTCCAGGGAGGAATGTCAGGTAAATGGGTATGACTGGAATGTTAAACCTGGGATGTTGGTTAATACACTCATAGCTATCATTAGGTCCCATCATATACCAAATTGGTAGCCAGGGAGGCAACAGGGTTATTAGTTGATAGAGCTATTAGGTTTGGCACCCTCACACCGTACCGGGGAGGATGAGCATGAACTAATTACCTTAAACACTTGACCAATGTTTGATAGAGCATTGGGGAAGGGCAAATAATCTGGAGCCATCTGCGGTAATTGAGTTATTTACAACATCAAATTTCTGAAATGTTTTAAACTCATATCTGGTAACTAAACGTGTTAACAAACTTTGAACTCACCTGCGTTGTCTGATACACTTTTCTGCATGATTGCAGGACTATAGGGTTATAGCATTGGAACTTGCTGTCTTGGAGGCTGGAGTGGTCATGGGTCGAGATACATGGAATCGCAAGACAAGTCTAATGGTTTTCGTTACATATGGTTTATGAAACACTTAACAGATGATTTATGCTTCCGCTGTATACGATGAATTACATTTAATGTTTTGTGACATTTTATGTTAATGAATGAAAGTCTTTATTTAAAATCTTGTTATGAGTTCAATGTGATTGGTGGCTTGATCCTGGTTCGTCACACGTCCCGCGGTGTTTTTGCAAGTGGTATTTTGGGGGTGTGACATACGGTCTTTGTCAACATGGTTTTTGCTTCGGTTAAAGGTTTAGATAAGTATACCACCACAATTATCGGTATTGTTGTCCACATAAGCTCAAGCTGATAAGATGTAATCATGATTAGAAGATACGAGCTGTTACGGTATGAATTATACTTACAAGATGATGTTCATCCACTCACGACACATTCCCATATCAAGGTATGCACGGGAGTTCATCTTACCGGTGAGTATACCGCTTATCATCTGTTTGACCATGTAAAAGATGTGAGGGATACTCACTTATTTTTGATTGAAAACAAGCCCTATGTGATAGAATCACTTATTGATGAGGAACTTGATTTTCATATGCATGAGGGCATTGGAGCAAGTCCGTGAACAGGTTAGTACCATCGTACAGACAAAGAGGCGAACTTGACTCCCGGATAAATGTGATATATTATCACTTATTTTGTTTGGACATGTGATTGTTGATCACTTATTGAGGTCTAATGCAATATGTACACGTATGTATAGTATCATGGAAGATCTAGACTTCTTCTCCGTTATTTTTCGGTAAAAGATACAACCATGATACCCAAATGATAAGACAACATAAAGACCGTATATCTTAGAACCTCGGCAATCAATCAAACGAAATTTCGTTACCAAGACTATATGCCAATGAATGGTTCCAACCTGACTTGAAGTCTATTAGGTTTATATCATCCTGCATCTTTTAATCTGATTGTGAGCCTACCGATACATCATTAGTGGAGATACTTATCATTTCTCAATTTTTCTTTTTTACATTTTTGACCTTGTTGACCGACCACACCAGTGAATCTCATCATTTTCCTTATCCAAGAAACTCATTTTTTTATTTTTCTAAATTTTTTTGAATTTTTTTTATTTTCTATTTTTTTTTACTTTTTGATTTTTCAAACGTAAAGCCAGAAAGTAAAGACATATTTTTGGATTTTTGACTTTTTTAAATGTTTTTGTATTTTCTGGAATTTCTCCCCCTAAAATGCGAAAAGGTTACGAAAATGAAAATATTTTTGTATTTTTAGAGTTTTTAAAGAAGATATTTACAAAAAACGATTAGCCAAAGAAGTTTTACTCTCGTTTCACCTTAATGCCATTGACCAAAAGAAGATAATCAAAATGTGACTTATCAAAAGCTTTAGTGAACAGGTCGGCAAGTTGGTGATCAGTGTGGATTTTAACAACATCGATAAGTCTTTTATCAAAACAATCACGTATGAAGTGATATTTAATTTCGATGTGTTTGGTCTTGGAATGCTGCACAGGATTTCTAGTGATCTGTAAGGCAGCATTGTTATCAACGAAAATAGGAGTAGATAGGAATTCAAAACCGTAGTCGCACATTCGTTGTTGGATCCACGGAACTTGGGAGCAAGAACTTGAGGCAGCAATGTATTCAGCTTTACAAGTTGATTGTAACACCTCGAAAATTTGTGTCCAATAAATAAATGACACATGTCGAATACGACAAAAATAATATAAACCCGGATTTAATTAAGATATGTGGTAGGATTTTCGAATATGTCGACATGTTAATTTTATACCTCTGAGCGACTTCGTCATTATAAATCCCGAGACCCTAAGCAAAAATTAATAAGCATCTAATATATCTTAATTGGGTCATTACTAATAATCAAAAGTATCCAAGTTGCTAATATTGGAACCTAAGAAAAATAATGCAATTTAAATCTAGGTTCATGTATCCTACCCTTGATCAACCCCTTTACACTGCATAATGGGGTAGGCATCTAATCAAGTATGGGTTAAAGGCAAGCCAGAAAATTATTCATTGCAAGTTGACCATTCAAATCATGAAAGGTTAATTTTTTTGCCTTTGACAACCGCTTACGGACCATAAGGGTCCTGCCTTACGGACCGTAAGGGGGTGAAAAGGTAAAACATTTCCCGCTACAGGCTTACGGACCGCAAGGCCCATGCCATACGGTCCGTAAGCGACGCCCAGCGACAGCAGCTTGGCTGTTTGCTTTTGTAAACAGTAAAACAGCTTGGTAAGATATTTTGGGGGACATGAACGACCCCTAACCATCTCCTAGGACCCAGGGACACTTGGTGATCATCCAAGAACACTTGTAGCCTTAGTTGTAATGATCTTGAGCTCCCATTTTCACTATAAAAGGCAAGGTAGTGCACACATTTGAAACACACCTCAAACCTGCCTTCTTGATCACTTCTGGAGCTCAAGAGCATTCTTCTAATATCCCTGGTCGTTCACTAAGCTTCTGTAAGTTTGCCTAACCCTTTGTGGTTTAGTTTTTGCCTAGTTTAGCTTAAAAGTCAATTCGTCGTAAATAACGGTTGACTTAGCGATAAATCACAAATGGTCCAGTGGTTTGTCGAATCAAAGGTAGTTATATGTTGGTATTCATGTGGGCATTAAACCCTTAAAAGGGCACCCTCTGATTCCCACTCTAACTAGTTCAAATGACGAGTCAAACTTGCTTAAAAAAGTCAACAGAAAGCTATTTTGCGATTTTACGCATAATCTGTAATGTAGATGGTATGTAACCTGTTTAAACACTCATAAAACATGATAATAAGTATATTAACTAGTCTAAGCTTGTTTGATCTGACCATTTGCTATATTGACCCGGTTCGGAGCCGAAAGTCGCTAAACTTTGACTTTTGCTTTGACTTCAGTTCTGACCTGTTTTAGCGTAATGTAGGTATGCCTTAGGACTCTCTTAGGACCAGGTTACATGATGGTATCACCCTCTGTGACCGGTTCGTTGTTTGGCTCGAGTCTTTTACACCGTTCCGTTAAATGCTTAAAAGTTGACCGTAACGCCCTTTTTAAATTAAAACGAGAATTTCGGACATGTGAAAGGACCATAACCTTGGTTACTGAATTCTAAACATGTCCCTAAAATTTCACGTCAATCCGAGGTCTAGAATAGAAGTTATGCTAAATAGCGCAATTAAAGAAAACTTTTGTAATTAACGGCGCAATTAGCATAACGCCTATCTAAACCGAGATTTCGACACCAAACATTTTACACACTGATATAAAATAATATTTTGGGATTTTTAAAGATTTTTAATTATTTTTGACCTGCTCATAACCTGCGGTTATGGCATCGGTTCGGTAAATACCGAATATGCTCTTTTTGGCCATAACTTGAGTTCTACAAGGTCTTTTGACCCGATTCTAGTTGCTACTGATTTTAAATAATAAATAAATTATTTTGGACTTTATGAACTGTTCAGGAAACTCGGATTTCCTGTAGAACTCAGAAAGCTCTTTAAAAGTCTTTAAAATGATCGAAAAACCCCTACGGGGCGTAAAATGGATTTAAACTCGTTACGGGCATTATGGAAGGTATCCTACTGATACCACAAACTCTTTAAGGCATATTGACTTAGGAAACCAGTGTAGGACTCTTACGGTTACCCGTTACCCCTTTTGCGCGCAAGGTTCGGTTTATGTAACTAGTTTACATAAACTACCCGAGACGGGTCAAACCTTATTGTTTTGACCCCAAAATCCAGAGTGTGGTTATTATACCCAAATAAAACAAGTATTCAAAGTTGTTGTGTCCAAATCACATTCCATTCATAGTTTTCGCCTTTCACGCGATTAAACCGTAACTATCCATTGAAACTGACCGGTCTAAGCTACAGCTAAATTAAAGACCCGTTAGGATTCTAATAGGTTATTTTAAACCTCCGTTCCAGAATAGGAGACCAGTAAAAGCTATCTGCAATTTATTTCGATTAAGGAATTATACTTGCAAAGGTAAATACTTTTGACTTATTTTCCATTATACGGGCTTGGGTTACGGTATATAGCATACCGCTTGATCGAGCATCAAATTCTCCACCATTGAGTGGGTAATTGAATAAATTTGATCGGCTCGTTTAAACAGTCTTGTTACTTAAAAGCCTTTGGGGGGTTAATGACCATGTCCCGGATATCCCTGGCATCATTTTACAAAATGGCCACGACCTAAGCGCGGAGTGTAGGCGTACACTCGTCAGTGCATAAATAGATCGCTGTGGTGTGTCTATTGATCTTTAACCCGGACTTGATCCGGGCTACTGAACGCATAAGGAACATGTAATTCATTCACAAGATTATATATTTAAAAAATTCTCCCAAGTTATAAAAGAATTTGTGCCTTGTGCATTCAAATCAATTTTTTAAACATTTTACAAAAGTGTCAGTTGAATGTATTTACCAGTGTAAATTGACGTATTTTCCCAAAAAGATTAAATGCAGGTACTAAACGTAATCGGCTGACTATAGCTCCTTAGCATCTTAAAGAGTCTCGAAAGCTTATGATGCTTTTGTCTGTTGAACAATACTTTTACTATTTTTGATCCCCTGTGGATACTTTTCGACTATTCGTAATATATTTGATATTACAAACAATGGTTGGAATATAATTATCTTTATGCTTCCGCTGTGCATTCATATATTGTGTGGTTTGACTATATTGTTGCCAACTACGTCACGGTAATCCCCACCGGGCCCACTGGTGAGACATGTGGAAATCGGGGTGTGACAGGTTGGTATCAGAGCCAACGTTGAGTGAATTAAACACTATCTTTAAGTGTTTAATCTTAAAGACACAATTGCACATACTTGAGTCTAGACAAGAACTTAGGACAAATTCGAATTGTTATTCCATTTTGTCTTTTATCAATTATTGTTATTTAAAGGTTTGTTAAGCAGGAAACATGCCGCCAGCAATTAGAAGAGGAAGAGGCAAAGGGCCGATCACTACTCGAAATGATCATGAGGCTGGACCATCGAACATGCAAGCTCCTTCTAGCACGAGGAGCGAAGAACCTCAAAGACATAGAAGAAACCTCTTCGAACCTGCAAGACATTCTACCTCGCATAGCTCGACACCTTCATACCGCCGCTCGTTCAGGCCAAATTCTGAGAATGATCCCAATAACCCTCAACCTTCCTATATACCTCTTCAGCGTTCGGTATCGAACCGTGCTTTTGGCGATCCTACTTCTTTCTTTCAAAGCCAGTTTAACCCGACTGATTATATTTAAGAACCAGCGGGCTTTAACCCGTTGGGACCAGGAGATCACTTCTCCGAAAATAATGCGGAGGATATGGATGAGGACACAGATCCCATAGAACCTACCCGTGGTACTCCCACACACCCTATCGAGATTTCTGATGGATCTTCTTTTCATGGTACACCTTATCAAGGAACAGATAGTTTTCAAGCGCTGTTCAACCAGCACGAGTGGTACTTTACACCCTCCCATCAGACGCCTCAGCAGCAGCAGCAACAAGATCCCTCCGAGGATCCACGTTTCGTGGCAGTTACGCCACCGCCTCCACCACCGGTTCAACCAGAAATTCCTGATCCGCCAAGGCGTAGAAGATCGGGTGCACATATGTCCACCCGAAGAGGGGAATTCCATTTCAGCACCCCTCGACACTCCAGTGGCAGTCACTATCCGCCACTACAAGAAGAAGGACCTTCAAGTCCAGTACAGGAGGCGAACTCCGCACCAGTTGCACCATCTTCGCCACCATTTGGATATGACAACCCAACACCTGCATACACGGGTCCAACGGCATACAACCCGTTTGAGCAGCCGTCGCACACGCATTACAATTATAATTATGAACGCGATCCATACGTGGTAGCGGCAAGGTACAATGCCCTCTATCCCGACGGAGCTTATGGAAACCTTGGGAGACCAGATTACTCAGCTCATGGGTATCCAACACCTCCTAGACCTCCAGTTCAACAACCGTCGCAGCAGCCACGTTTTTCCCCACCAGAACAGGAAGAAATCCTCCACCGGTTGAGTCGTGTGGAACGAGATTTCAAGGAAGAACGAAAGAACAACAGGGGATTCCTTAAGGGTCTAGCGAACCTGTTGAAGGGCAAGAAGAAGAAACGTGACCATTAGCCCTTATATATGTTCTAATCTAATGCCTATTTTAAATCAAGTCCGTGCGTGGACATGTATCGTATTTCAGTCCCTACGTGGACTTATCTTTTAGTCCCTACGCGGACATCTATCTCGTATTTGGTCCCTGCGTGGACTTGTTTTTCTATAAACCTCTGTGTAGGTAAGTACTTGTTTAAAAAGTCCCGTTTAGTGCAGCATGTAATAATTGCTATATGTAATGGAATGTTATGTTATGAATTTCATTTTGTTATTATGTATGAAATAAATCAAGATACATTCCTTTTAAATTGATCTGCCTAATATATATAAAGAATCTCAAAGAGTGAAACCTAGCCAGGTGTCATTTTAAGACCCGGCCAAGATGGTAAGACCTGATTAAAAGATTCAGATTTCCAGTTAACCTCTGTGATCATGTTAACGTTCTTGGCAGATGTGATTCGTTAAAAATCGCACGCGCCATTCTTATATAAGAATCCTTTTAAGGATTCCAAATCCCAAATTAATGATTTCTAAATCTTGGGTTAAATCATCAATGAAGATGATCAGTAATTAAACATCCATTAGTGATGTAGTGCCTACGGGCCAAGCTTATTAAAACATCCATTCGTGATGTAGTGCCTACGGGCCATACTTATTGTCATATAAGACAAAAGACAGTGGTAGTCTATGACTCCCTGTCAGAAAAGGTAAAAGGACTGCGGTTCAAACCTTCATGCCTTGATTCTCTGTAATCTCGGTTTAAATTATAAATGTCCTTGTGACTAGGCCTATTGAGCCAGAATACCTTCATGCTCTGATTCTCTGAAATCATAGCTTATAATTTAAAAGCGTCCTTGTGACTAGGCTTCGTGCCACTAACATTATTGTTATAATTAGGATAAGTATATTCAAATCCTAAATAAAAGTGAGTAATAAATTAACCAAATATGGTCTCTATTACCATGGTTAATGAATTGCCATAAAAGACAATTCCATAATAAACTCCTAAATAAAACTTTTTCGTTATCTTCTGTAGCAGATTCAAGTTATAATGGCTGACCCAAGAGGAGCAGATAGCCATTCAAAGGAAGATGAAAATGATAATGCCCAGATTCATTTGACGAGCACAGAATTAAAAGCTCTTGTCGACGGTGCTGTTAAGGCAGCCCTAGATCAACAGTACGAAGAGTATACTGAATCCCGGAGCAGAACCATATCTAAACCCCACTCAAAACCAAGAACCCACTCAAAATCTCACAACAAACCACCGTCTGAGCCTAAAAGGGGCGATGATAATCACTCATCTAATGAGAACAGTGTCCGTCCAGTAAAAGTGTTTAATGATGCATCTCGCGCCAGGGGCTGCACCTACAAGTATTTTGTATCTTGTAAACCCCGAGACTTCACTGGGGGGAAAGGCGCGGTAGACTGTATGACATGGCTAGACGAGATGGACACCATGGTGGACATTAGTGGTTGCGCAGAGAAGGATGTGGTAAAGTTTGTTTCACAATCATTCAAGGGCGAGGCCCTGGCTTGGTGGAGGTCTCTGGTTCAGGCCTTAGGGAAGGCTGTTTTATACAGCATGACATGGGAGGAATTCATTTCTCTCATCAAGGAGAATTACTGCCCTCAGCATGAGGTTGAAAAGATTGAGTCCGACTTCCTATCATTGGTGATGACAAACCTTGACTGTCAAGCTTACCTCACGAGCTTCAACACGATGTCCCGGTTAGTTCCGTATTTGGTAACCCCAGAACCAAAAAGAATAGCTCGTTTTATCGGTGGGTTAGCCCCCGAGATAAAGGCAAGCATAAAAGCCTCTCGGCCAGCGACCTTCAGATCTGTAGCTGACATTTCTTTGTCCCTTACTCTGGATGCGGTCAGACAACGATCGCTGAGGAACAAAGAAGCTGAAAAGCGAAAGCGTGAAGATGATACTTCACGAAGGTCGAGCAAGAAGCACCGTGGGAACGGTGACAACAAGAGAGGGCCTGAGTCAAGGAGAGATGGGCAATCTAGCAAAAAGCCCAAGTGCAAGAATTGCAAAAGACACCACTTTGGAAAGTGTAGACTCGAATCGAACTCGCAGACTCAGTCGAAGTCATTTGCTTGCGGGTTATGCAAGTCCAAGGAGCACAAGACCTTGGATTGCAAAAAGATCAAGGATGCAACTTGCTATGGTTGCAATGAGAAGGGGCACATTAAAAGCAACTGCCCTAAATATGCCAAGAAGCCTGAAGAGACCAAGAAGACCAATGCGAGAGTCTTCGGGATGGATGCGAAAGAAGCCGTGCTAGACGATAACGTAATCACAGGTACTTTCCTTGTAAATGATATCTTTGCAAGAGTACCTTTTGATTCAGGCGCTGATAAGTCTTTCGTAGATCATAAATTTTGCAAATTGTTGAATATACCTGTCAAAACCTTAAATGTGAATTATGAGGTAGAGCTAGCAGATGGCACCAAAGAGACCGTCTCCACTGTGTTAGATGGATGTGTGATATCCATTAAGAACCACTCTTTTCCTCTATCTCTACTTCCCTTCAAATTGGTCGGGTTTGACATAGTATTGGGTATGGACTGGTTATCTCACAACCAGGCCCAAATCGTCTGCAACAGAAAGCAGGTAGTGGTAAAGACTCCGTGTGGTGAATCGCTTATCATTCGGGGAGATAGCCAGTATGGATTACCTGAGCAAGTGACTATGCTCAAGGCTTCTAAATGTTTAAAGAAAGGTTGTGTCATCTACATGGCACAAGTGATTGTTGATGAGCCTAAACCGAAGATAGAAGACATTCCCATCATTTCTGAGTACCCAGAGGTTTTCCCAGAAGATCTACCTGGTTTACCACCAGATAGGCAAGTGGAATTCAGGATCGATACCATCCCTGGAGCAGCACCTATTGCTAGAGCACCTTACAGGCTAGCACCAACCGAAATGAAGGAGTTGAGAACCCAACTAGATGAACTGCTAGCTAAAGGTTTCATCATGCCTAGTTCATCTCCGTGGGGAGCACCTGTCTTGTTTGTCAAGAAGAAGGACGGATCGATGCGTCTGTGCATCGATTATCGCGAGCTTAATAAAGTCACAATAAAGAATAGGTATCCTTTGCCGAGGATCGACGATTTGTTCGTTCAGTTACAAGGGGAAAGTTATTTCTCGAAGATCGACTTGAGGTCAGGCTACCATCAACTGAAAGTCAGAGATGAAGACGTACATAAAACCGCATTTAGGACTCGTTACGGTCATTATGAGTTCCTAGTGATGCCTTTTGGGCTCACTAATGCACCGGCTGCGTTCATGGACCTCATGAATCGCGTTTGCAAGCCGTACTTAGACAAATTCGTCATCGTTTTCATCGACGATATTCTTATCTACTCTAAGAACCATGCTGACCATGAGAAACACCTTCACTGTATTCTCAAACTCCTGCATCATGAGAAACTCTATGCCAAATTCTCTATGTGCGAATTCTGGCTTCGAGAAGTCCAATTTCTTGGACACGTCGTGAGTGAGCGTGGTATCCAAGTGGATCCCGCTAAAGTAGACGCTGTAATGAATTGGCAAGAGCCAAAGACGCCTACAGAGATTCGTAGTTTCCTGGGATTAGCAGGATTTTACAGGCGATTTATCGAAAATTTTTCACGGATTGTTGCGCCCTTAACATCCTTGACCAAGAAAAAGGAAAAGTTCGTCTGGGGCCCTAAGCAGCAAGAGTCCTTTGAGATTCTGAAGCAAAAGTTGAGCAACGCTCCTGTGCTGACACTACCTGAAGGTACCGAGGAATTCGTGGTTTACTGCGACGCATCACACACCGGCATGGGATGTGTGCTTATGCAGAAAGGCAAGGTTATTGCCTATGCTTCAAGACAGTTAAAGGTGCATGAAAAGAATTACACCACCCATGACTTGAAGTTGGGTTCTGTTGTGTTCGCACTAATACTGTGGAGGCATTATCTGTATGGTATCAAGTTTGTGATCTATTCTGATCACAAAAGCCTTCAACATCTGTTTAATCAGAAGGAATTAAACATGAGGCAACGCCGTTGGATGGAGACTTTAAATGATTATGATTGTGAAATCAGATATCATCCCGGCAAGGCGAATGTAGTCGCTGATGCCTTAAGTCGGAAGGAAAGAGTGAAACCCATCCGAATCAATGCCAAAAGCATTGAAGTGAAGAATAATTTGATTGAAAGGTTGTTAGCTGCACAGAGAGAAGCTGTGTTGGAAGCTAACTATCCTAATGAGAAGCTAGGAGTAACTGAGGAGAAGTTAACTCTTGGTAAGGATGGAATTCTCAGATTGAATGGACGAATATGGGTTCCAATTTACGGAGGACTACGAGATGTTATCCTCCAAGAAGCCCATAGTTCCGAATATTCCGTTCATCCTGGAGCTGATAAAATGTACCAGGATCTAAAGGCAAATTATTGGTGGATAGGCTTGAAAAAGTCTGTAGCCGCTTATGTAGCCAAATGCTTGACTTGTGCGCAAGTCAAAGCTGAGCATCAAAAGTCGTCAGGCTTGCTACAACAGCCTGAACTTCCCGAATGGAAGTGGGAATGCGTAACTGTGGATTTTATTACCAAGTTACCCAAGACAAGGAAAGGAAGTGATACAATATGGGTTATAGTTGACAGACTGACTAAGTCAGCACATTTCCGACATGTTAGCCCAGTTATACGTTGATAAGATTGTAGCCTTGCATGGCATACCTGTGTCTATTATCTCTGACCGAGATACTAGATACACGTCTCATTTCTGGAAAAGTTTCCAGCAATCTTTGGGCACACATTTGAATTTTAGTACGGCCTACCATCCTCAAACAGACGGTCAGAGTGAGCGTACTATTCAGACGTTGGAAGACATGCTACGTGCATGTGCTATCGATTTAGGTGGTAATTGGGATAAGAATCTACCACTAATCGAATTCTCCTACAATAATAGCTACCATACCAGCATTAAGGCTGCGCACTTCGAGGCATTATACGGTAGAAAGTGTAGATCGCCTGTTTGTTGGGCGGACGTTGGAGATGTCCAGTTATCAGGACCAGAGATAGTCTTCGAAACGACGGACAAGATTGTCCAGATTTGAGACCGTCTCAAGGCTGCCCGAGATAGGCAGAAAAGTTACGCAGATCCAAAGCGTAAAGATTTTCACTTCAAAGTAGGTGATAAAGTGTTACTAAAAGTATCACCCTGGAAGGGGGTGATGCGCTTCGGTAAGAAAGGCAAACTAAGCCCGAGATACATAGGACCTTTCGAGGTTATCGAACGTGTCGTGTCAGTTGCCTATAAGTTAAACTTACCTCAAGAGCTCAATGGAATTCACAATGTGTTCCACATCTGCAATCTAAAGAAGTGCTTCGCCGATGAATCATTGGTGATACCACATACAGATGTGCATATAGATGAGAGCTTAAAATTTGTGGAAAAACCTTTGTCGATTGAAGATCGACAGGTAAAGAAGCTTCGAAGAAAGCATGTACCTATAGTAAAGGTCAAGTGGGATGCCCGTAGAGGTCCTGAATTCACGTGGGAGGTTGAATCCACGATGAAAGAAAAATACCCTTATTTGTTTCAGTAAATCTCGGGTCGAGATTTATTTTAAGGGGGTGAGGATGTAACACCTCGAAAATTCGTGTCCAATAAATAAATGACACGTGTCGAATACGACAAAAATAATATAAACCCGGATTTAATTAAGATATGCGGTAGGATTTTTGAATATGTCGACATGTTAATTTTATACCTCTGAGCGACTTCGTCATTATAAATCCCGAGACCCTAAGCAAAAATTAATAAGCATCTAATATATCTTAATTGGGTCATTACTAATAATCAAAAGTATCCAAGTTGCTAATATTGGAACCTAAGAAAAATAATGCAATTTAAATCTAGGTTCATGTATCCTACCCTTGATCAACCCCTTTACACTGCATAATGGGGTAGGCATCTAATCAAGTATGGGTTAAAGGCAAGCCAGAAAATTATTCATTGCAAGTTGACCATTCAAATCATGAAAGGTTAATTTTTCTGCCTCTGACAACCGCTTACGGACCGTAAGGGTCCTGCCTTACGGACCGTAAGGGGATGAAAGGGTAAAACATTTCCCGCTACAGGCTTACGGACCGCAAGGCCCATGCCATACGGTCCGTAAGCGACGCCCAGCGACAGCAGCTTGGTTGTTGGCTGTTGTAAACGGTAAAACAGCTTGGTAAGATATTTTGGGGGACATGAACGACCCCTAACCATCTCCTAGGACCCAGGGACACTTGGTCATCATCCAAGCACACTTGTAGCCTTAGTTGTAATGATCTTGAGCTCCCATTTTCACTATAAAAGGCAAGGTAGTGCACACATTTGAAACACACCTCAAACCTGCCTTCTTGATCACTTCTGGAGCTCAAGAGCATTCTCCTAATATCCCTGGTCGTTCACTAAGCTTCTGTAAGTTTGCCTAACCCTTTGTGTTTTAGTTTTTGCCTAGTTTAGCTTAAAAGTCAATCCGTCGTAAATAACGGTTGACTGAGCGATAAATTGCAAATGGTCCAGTGGTTTGTCGAATCAAAGGTAGTTATATGTTGGTATTCATGTGGGCATTAAACCCTTAAAAGGGCACCCTCTGATTCCCACTCTAACTAGTTCAAATGATGAGTCAAACTTGCTTAGAAAAAGTCAGCAGAAAGCTATTTTGCGATTTTACGCATAATCTGTAATGTAGATGGTATGTAACCTGTTTAAACACTCATAAAACATGATAATAAGTATATTAACTAGTCTAAGCTTGTTTGATCCGACCATTTGCTATATTGACCCGGTTCGGAGCCGAAAGTCGCAAAACTTGGACTTTTGCTTTGACTTCAGTTCTGACCCGTTTTAGTGTAATGTAGGTATGCCTTAGGACTCTCTTAGGACCAGGTTACCTGATGGTATCACCCTCTGTGACCGGTTCGTTGTTTGTCCGAGTCTTTTACACCGTTCCGTTAAATGCTTAAAAGTTGACCGTAACGCCCTTTTTAAATTAAAACGAGAATTTCGGACACGTGAAAGGACCATAACCTTGGTTACTGAATTCTAAACAGGTCCTTAAAATTTTACGTCAATCTGAGGTCTAGAATAGAAGTTATGCTAAATAGCGCAATTAAAGAAAACTTTTGTAATTAACGGCGCAATTAGCATAACGCCTATCTAAACCGAGATTTCGACACCAAACCTTTTACACACTGATGTAAAATAATATTTTGGGATTTTTAAAGATTTTTAATTATTTTTGACCTGCTCATAACCTGCGGTTATGGCATCGGTTTGGTAAATACCGAATATGCCCTTTTTGGCCATAACTTGAGTTCTACAAAGTCTTTTGACCCGATTCCAGTTGCTACTGATTTTAAATAGTAAATAAAGTATTTTGGACTTTATGAACTGTTCGGGAAACTCGGATTTCCTGTAGAACTCAGAAAGCTCTTTAAAAGTCTTTAAAATGACCGAAAAACCCCTACGGGGCGTAAAATGGATTTAAACTCGTTACGAGCATTATGGAAGGTATCCTACTGATACCACAAACTCTTTAAGGCATATTGACTTAGGAAACCAGTGTAGGACTCTTCCGGTTACCCGTTACGCCTTTTGCGCGCACGGTTCGGTTTATTTAACTAGTTTACATAAACTAGCCGAGACGGGTCAAACCTTATTGTTTTGACCCCAAAATCCAGAGTGTGGTTATTATACCCATATAAAACACGTCTTCAAACTTTTTGGGTCCAAATCACATTCCATTCACGGTTTTCGCCTTTCACGCGATTAAACCGTAACTATCCGTTGAAACTGACCGGTCTAAGCTACGGCTAAATTAAAGACCCGTTAGGATTCTAATAGGTTATTTTAAACCTCCGTTCCAGAATAGGAGACCAGTAAAAGCTATCTTCAATTTATTTTGATTAAGGAATTATACTTGCAAAGGTAAATACTTTTGACTTGTTTTCCGTTATACGGGCTTGGGTTACGGTATATAACATACCGCTTGCTCGAGCATCAAATTCTCCACCGTTCAGTGGGTAATTGAATAAATTTGATCGGCTCGTTTAAATAGTCTTGTTACTTAAAAGCCTTTGGGGGGTTAATGACCATGTCCCAGATATCCCTGGCATCATTTTACGAAATGGCCACGACCTAAGCGCGGAGTGTAGGCGTACACTCGTCAGTGCATAAATAGATCGCTGTGGTGTGTCTATTGATCTTTAACCCGGACTTGATCCGGGCTACTGAACGCATAAGGAACATGTAATTCATTCACAAGATTATATATTTAAAAAATTCTCCCAAGTTATAAAAGAATTTGTGCCTTGTGAATTCAAATCAATTTTTTTAAACATTTTACAAAAGTGTCAGTTGAATGTATTTACCAGTGTAAACTGACGTATTTTCCCAAAAAGATTAAATGCAGGTACTAAACGTAATCGGCTGACTATAGCTCCTTAGCATCTTAAAGAGACTCGCAAGCTTATGATGCTTTTGTCTGTTGAACAATACTTTTACTATTTTTGATCCCCTGTGGATACTTTTCGACTATTCGTAATACAATTGATATTACAAACAATGGTTGGAATATAATTATCTTTATGCTTCCGCTGTGCATTCATATATTGTGTGGTTTGACTATATTGTTGCCTACTACGTCACGGTCCCACCGGGCCCACCGGTGAGACACGTGGAAATCGGGGTGTGACATTGATATAGCAACACAGGTCTGTTTCTTGCACTGCCATGTGACCAGGCGATTTCCTAAAACTGACATCCAACCGTTGTAGATTTGCCGTCGATTATGCAGCCACCAAAATCCGAATCACTGAACGCGATCAAGTTGAAGCTATCATCCCTAGGGTACCAAAGACCGATGACCGGGCAACCCTTCAAATAGCGAAAAATCGATTTTACAGCTCCCAGATGTGAGGTCTTCGGGTTGACTTGATATCTTGCGAGCAGGCATGTAGGGTACATTATGTCAGGCCTCGAGGGTGTGAGATACATGAGAGATCCGATCATTACGCTATAATGTGAAGAGTTAATGCTTTCACCCTTCAAATCCGAAGTAATCCCGTGATTCTGCGGAAGTGGGGTACCAGTGGGCGTTGCATCAGACATCTGGAACCAGCTCAAGATGTCACCAACATATTTAGTCTGGTGGATGAATATCCCAAACTCAGTTTGCTGAACTTGTAAGCCCAAAAGAAATTCATTTCCCCCATTGCGCTCATATCGAATTTCTCCTACATAACACGCTCAAATTGCCTGCACAAAGCATCATTAGTTGAACTAAATATGATATTGTTAGGACCGGTTTTCGACTCCGAAACGATTGCGTGTGACACGTTCGACGTGCGGAATCCATGAACGTGTGTGACCGAACACGCGAGACGTAATATAACTATGATTCTTTGATAAATCTGAAAACGTACAAGAAATGTGAATCACCTTGCCACTTTCTCTCTCTAGATTCTCTCTCTAACCTTCAAAAGCTCCAAGTCTCTAATGTGGCCAAAAGTCTCCAAAAGTTATAAATGAGAACCCTAATGGTTCTATTTATAGGCCAAGGTGAAAAGGAAGGTTTCCTTATTTATAGAAATGGCACCTTGCCTTTTCTATTAAAATATTACAATATAAGCCTAGGTTTCTTCAGTTTCAGCTACGGTTTGAATTGACGGAGGCGATAGACATATATGCACCAACAGACTCCCCCATGGATATTGCCGCAGTCAATCCGTAGTCAAACACGTAGCGACTTGTCTTTCTCTCTCTCTCTCTCTTTGAGTCTTCTTGAAACTTTAACACATCTTCAACAACATAGACTCCCTGTTTCTTGAACAGTATCCCCGTGGATCTGTCTTTAGCTTCAGCTGCTCCTCCTTTCAGTAGACTCTTTCTTCAGGCTCCCCCTTTCGTCAAGCTTCCGTGCTTTTAGGATCGACACCTGGTTTTCCGGATACAAGCTCCTTTAGGATAGATACATGGCTCCTTGAATGCATGCTCCCCCTTGCGATGAGCTCGTCTTCAGACTCCCCCACAGACTCGGTTGTCGGGATCGTAGTCTTGTACAACATCTGCAACACTCAAACATTTATAAGTAACATCTTTTTGAACATCCAGGATTAAAAATCCTGGCTCTCTCAGCATAAGCTAAAATATTTTTACAATGAAAGCTTTTTCGATTGACCAGGAATCGTGACCTGGCTCTTTTAAACTTTCTAAATCAACATCCTGGCTCTAAGATATAATAATATGGATATATCCAGGAATACTTGATTCTCTCCTCCTATCAACAATCTTAAAAGATTTGGCAGTTTTAGTGAACAGAATCGGAAACTGGCTCTATACAACAGATTTAACAATAATAGCATCCAAATCCCTCATAGTTAATCATCCAAGTCCAAATTAATGACCTTGGAGATATCACAAACTGTTTTTGACTTTTGAATTAAAAACTTCAAGTTTCAAATTAATGAACTTGTTTTATTTTCAGAAACATGATTGAAGATTTTGAAACTCAGCTCTTAGACATCCGTTGTCGAAATTAAAGTGAAATAAAAATCTTTTTGTAAAGTTCTGAAACATAAAGCAGTAAAGAAATATTTACAGACATATTTACACACTATATTTTTGTTTGAGTTCGCGTCAGAGGATCATATCAGTCTATGACAATCACTAGCACCGTTGAGCTTTAAACACTTTAAGTTCTAAACGATTCACTTAGATTGTCAGTATACTGATCCACTTAAATTTTCACACAAAATTAAACTGTTTCGAGATACAGATTAGTGTTTTAAGGACTTAAACTTATTCGCGTGTCCCACCTTAGAATATACTCCCGTATCCAGACTCCTATATTCAGTCTTACAGGTGAATGTACACTAATAGTATCTGTAAACGGGTAATGCGAGACCATGAGAGCTCAGGTTAGAACTTCCGTTCAGACAAAGAGATGATGGCTCGACTTTAGGTGTGTCCCGTTTGGGGATCTTTTCTTCAACAACACATGATTAGCATTTTTTCAATGTTTCATCATTTTTTATGCTGAGGGTGAGCTTTAAGATTAAAGTAGTGCAGAGTATTATACGAGGACTAGGCTATTGCTCTCGCAAAATCAGAAGTCCCGGTATAATACCCCAGATATCATTACGTACAAAGACCTAGTATGTCAGAAATAGAAAGCCCTTCAAACAAGATTTCGGGGGTTACCCATATATCTGAGAGATGTTCCCCACGAGATAAGTAAGTATTTGATATTTAGGTTTATATCTCGACAACAATCTACTAAGCGTGTAAACACCTACTGGCATATCATCAATGAGACCGTTTATCACATTTGTCTTTCCATTTCTTTAGCGTACTGTGATTGTCTACTGATGTACTATCATTTTCTCTTTTTACACAAAACTCTTTTTGAAATTTATCATGTTTTCGGCTTTTTCAAATTTTATAATGTTTTGTATTTTCTGAAATTTTTACTCCCCCTAAAATTCAAAACATTTAAAGAAAATTTGACAACCGGATACTGATAACTCTGTCTCGCCATCCATTTTCTGCTTCTGATGCTCTATTTTGCACAAAAGATAACGTACCCCCATGATTTACAACTGATGTCTTTAGAATTATACACATTTTACATATCAAATTCCCCATATTTTGAGTGGTTTGTTTATGGTTTTCCCGAGTTTTCGATACTGATTTCATTAAATTATGAATTGGCAGGAATTGGTGAAAAAAACCTGTTGATTATGCGGTAAAAACGAAGGAAACGGACGAAGCAGAGATAACACAGAAAAGCATGTCAGAAAGTGTTGATTAACAAATGAAATCTGTTGCAGAGGAGTTCTTACGAATCGAGCGGAAATCGAGTCAAATACACGAAGAAATGAGCACACGAGGAAAAGTTGAGTGAAACAGTGCGGTATAAAAGAGTCTAAAGTTAAAACGGCCATATCTTGAGTTAGAAAATGAGTTACGGGATGTATAATATATGAATTCGGGGTAGCTCGACAAGGAAAAGCCAAAAATTGGGTTTGTTTTTCTGGAAACCTTACGGACCGTAAGAGAAAAGGCCTTACGATCCGTAAGGCCTGCGAATTACGGAAAAAAACTATAAAAACGCTATTCAGCCCTAGGGTTTGATAATTCACGCAACACAGGCAATTTTGGAGCACTTGTGGACGAATTTGAGGCATCTTGGAGCTGTGCAAGAGTCTTGGAAGCTTTCGGTTCGAGTTTGGAGATTTTCGGGTTCGTTAAACATTAGTTTTCGGTTTCTATTCGACTTGAACTATGAATTCAGTTTGTTTCAGACCTTGTTTTGTTGAATTCTTGAATATTATGAGTAGCTAAACCTCATAACTACCTAGGTTTTGATGACCTAGAGGATTGTTATGCGTTTGTGACAAGTTTTCGGTTATTTGATGTGATTTACATAACTTTTCTTTGATATTGATCTTGATATTGCATGTTGGTATGTTTTGGTTATTTTATTAGTTAATAAATTCAGCGGTTTAGGCACGAAGAAATTCCCCCTAGACTTAGGATTTAATTTAATTCGATGATCTTAGGATTTTCGAGTTAGCTATTGTGTTGAGAAATTGACCAAGTTGACTAATAATTAAAATCACTATATTAAAACTTGCATCCTCATCTTGTGACTCGAAAGACGATTATGGTGAGCTAGGTTATTAGATAATTATTGGTGGGTAGATTGGGTGACCGATAGCTCGGGCTCGTTTATTGCATCGTAATTAAGGTTTCCTAGGATTTCAATTATCAAAGTTGGGTTTGCTTTGCGATTTTGGGATCTACTCTTAACATAACTGTCTCTGAGGTCAAAAGGATTCTATTTTTGTAGGATTTGGTATCGATAGCTCGAGCCGGTTCGTTCTAGCACTTCACATTTAGTCTTGCTTTTTCATTTGGGACATCTCTAGCGGGGGGGGGGGGGGTCAATTGAGGGAAATAGATATTTAGCCGTTATCATTGTCACATTAGCATTGCATGATTCTAGGGATTCGACACCTAGGTAGCCTTTACCTCATATATATTTGATCACAATTTGCTCGCGTGTTTGCTTCATTTGTTGGCTTTGTTTCGTACGTCTTCTTATTTAATTTAGTTATTATTTAATTATTAAAAATCACTTGCAAATCAAACTTAAAAATTGACTTTTTATTCGACAAAGGTTCATTATCTAGAGTTTGCATATAGTGTCCACGGATTGATATCCGGTCTTGCCATCTACACTAGACTGCGACCGGTGCACTTGCCGATTGTGTGTGGTTTAGGTTGTGATTCCATTTTTAAAACTTGTTCGAAATTCATAGATACATTTTCACACATCAAGTTTTTGGCGCCGTTGCCGGGGACACTGGCACTTTAGAGAACGACCCGAGTCGTCTATTTAGTTATTTACTTGCTTTCATAGATTTCGATTGCCTTTAGGTGCCTTTTGCTTGCAATTTGTGTCTTTAGGGTTAGATTTGCTTTAGTATCTAGGTTAGTAATTTCAGCATTGTATGCGCCATACTCGTTCACAAGGGCCACCTTCGTTTGTTGCTTCATATGAGCCCGAGCGAGATTTCCACGAGCGTCTTCGCACCTTTCGAGCTAGTCAGGTACACATTCCATTTTCTGCTTTTACTATGGGTGACAATGAGGCCCCAATTAGGAGAGTCGTTGCAGACTACGCCCGTCCGAACGCGGCCAATGCTCAATCCAGCATTACCCAACCCGCTATCGGAGATAATCGCTGGCAGATTCCGCCGGAGATCATCACGATGGTTACGAACACCATCCAGTTCCATGGGTTACCTTCTGAGGACCCGAATGTCTATCTTTCTCGCTTTTCAGCTATCTGCGATACGTTTCAGGAGCAGGGCGTCAGCGAGGATGCCTGCAAGCTGCGTCTATTTCCATTCTCGCTTGCCGACCGTGCTCATGCTTGGTTGGAATCCCTTCCTGCGGGATCCATCACCACTTGGGCATGGATGAAAGACAAGTTCTTGGGCAAGTACTTTCCTCCTGCCAAAACTGCTCGTCTGAGGAGCATGATTCAAGAGTTTCGCCAAAAGGAGGGAGAGTCTTTCTATGAGACATGGGAGCGATTCAAGGAGTTGTTACTCAAGTGTCCTCATCACGGATTCGAGGATTGGGTGTTAGTTGAGAAGTTCTATTATGGAGTGACGCCCGCTACGAGGAATATGCTGAACACCACTGCTGGTGGCAATCTGATGACCTCCAAGACACCAGAGGAGTGCATGGATATGTTCGAAGATATAGCGATGAGTAGCTACGAGTTTCCTGAGTCTAGAGATTCATCCGCTACACATAGAGGAGTACACAAGGTCGATGAAGTCACTAGGATGCAAGCACAGATTGACGCTCTGCAAAAGCAGGTGGGTGATATGAAGATACAGAAGGAGCAACTATGCGAGATATGTACTGGGAAGCATGACACAACCGCGTGTCCTATTGCTCCTACTGAGTCACCAGAGCAGGTAGAGTTTGTGAGTAATCGAAATCAAGGAAATTTCGGGGAGCGTTACAATTCGAATTGGAAGAATCACCCGAATTTCAGCTGGAAGAACAACAGCCCACCGGGGTTTTAGCCGCGTCAGAGTTTGTTTCAGGACGTAGGAGCAGGATCGAGTTCAGGTGCGAATAACTCGACATTAAAGGAGATGCTAAGGAAGAACCAGGAGACATTAGCTCAGCAGACTCAGTTGCTTACACAGTTCATCATGCAGGGGGATGCTCGACATCGGGAGACACAGGCAAGGTTATTGGAGCACGAGACTTACATGAAAAATCAGAGTGCAACGTTCCAAAACCTTGAGAGGACTGTAGGTGCGATGTCAGAGAAGTTGAATTAGAGACCTCCTGGTGGTCTCCCCGGTAGCATTGTTGAGAACCCAAATGCCACTGCGAATGCTGTTACTACAAGGAGTGGTCGAGGAGGTGTAGAGGTCGAGCCGGTAGTCGATGAGGACCCGGAGGTCGACGAGGAGATTGAGATGGAGACACCAGCTGGCAAAGTGCACCCTAGGCTACGCCCAACAAGTACAGCACAGTCCAGCGGGTCTCCAGTAGAGAAGAAGGATGCTGAGAAGGAGCCGATGAGGGTGTACAAGCCGACACCCCTTACCCTGGTAGGTTAATGAAGGGTAAGGACGTGGAGCAGTATGGTCGGTTTATGGAGATGCTGAAGAAGCTACACGTGAACATTCCATTTGTAGAGGCCTTGTCGAAGATGCCGAAGTACGCGAAGTTTCTCAAGGATTTGCTCACGAATAAGAAGAAGCTGGAGGACCTTTCTACTGTCACCCTGAGCGAGAAGTGTTCTGCCGTCTTGCAGAATAAACTACCGAAGAAGGTGTCTGATCCTGGTAGCTTCACCATTCCGTGTCTGATTGGAAATCTTATCGTCAGCAATGCGCTGGCAGACCTAGGGGCTAGCATAAATCTTATGCCATATTCCATCTTTGCTAAGCTCAATCTAGGCGAGCCATCTCCTACGCGCATGAGTCTTCAGTTGGCTGATCGGTCAGTGAAGTTCCCGAGGGGGATTGTAGAGAATATGCTAGTGAAGGTCGACAAGTTCGTTTTTCCAGCTGACTTCATCATCCTTGACATGGACGAGGACTCTGGGGTCCCACTGATATTAGGTCGTCTATTCCTTGCCACTGCACGAGCACTCATTGACGTGCACGATGGCAAGTTGACTCTTCGAGTAGACGAGGATGAGGTTACATTCAACATTCAGCGTTCTATGAGGCATACCCAGCAGCATGATGACACTCTATACTTTATTGATACTCTTATGTCACAAATGGGTGGCCTTCTCAGCGAGATTTGTGGGAGAGATGCGTCTGATACGCATGATGCGAGTATGGATGATCAGGGGAGTGAGGTCACTGAGTTAGATGTTAAGCAGGACCCTCTGCCGCAGGCTACCGAGCCTTCCCCTAGATTTGAGGTGTTTGAGGCCATCAAAGAAGAAGAGAAAATGGCTGACGAGTTTGATAGCTGGCCCGTGAAAGAAGTAGATGTTGTCTTCCCACTCACACAAACAAGAACACGGGAGAAGGCGCAAAGAAGCTTGGATCAACATGTTGTAATGGTGCAGAGATGGTATAAAAAGAAGGAGGAACCACTTAAGTTTGCACAACACCATTCTCCTCATTACATGCCACGAATCAAGTTTGGTCCAGGTAAGTTGTAGGATCGGAATCTGACCCGAACGAGTCAATCAGAGGAGTTTGATCAGATACAGGTGCGGAAAACAAGTACCTGACGTAGAAACAGCTAGATATCTTCTTAATTCTCTTTTCTCATTAATTTGACAGCTTTTACAATCGATTCTCACACCGGCAGCACCTCGGTATGGAATTTCGGAAGATTACAAATGTGGACCTCTCTTATGGTATTTATAGGAGATGTGGGCCTCTTATACGGACGTGACGAATAAGAGGGCCAGGTATGTCCGTATAAGGGGTCCAGGAATGTGTGAGGTGGGCCTCTTATTCGGCATGTCCGAATAAGCGGTCCAAGACTCTAAAACACCTAAACTCTCCAGTTTTCTCGTAAAAGCGCCCTAATCTATACAATACAATGAAAGACTCGATCTAAGACGAAATCAACAGATGTAGTGCACCAACAGACTCCCCCTCAGATGTTGATGGAGTCGACTATCGAATCACAACAATGCTGCGTCTTCACATCTTCAGTATTGATCAGCCTCTGGGCTTTCCTTTCTATCTGTCTTCAGACTCCCCCTCTCGATTTAGTGGCATTCCTTTGTTCTTCAGTAACATCTTCAGGATCGACGCCTGGCTTTCCTGTATAAACTCTACCTCAAAATAAATTTCTTTCACATATAAAATTCAAACATATAATCCTGCATCAATTCACACTTTCCTTCAAAACAAACACAGATTTTGATGAACCACTTGAAAGGATAGATTTAAGAAAACATTTAATTTCATACACGCACTCCCCCTCAAGTATTAATCATCATGTTTAGCACTCGGAATATTGAAAATCAGCTATTCAACATCAGTTGTCAAAATTCTTTTTGACTTTTTCAAAATTTTATGCTAAAACACACTAAAAATCTTTTTGGATTTTCTGAGTAAAAAGCAGAAATGAAATATTTACAAACAATATTTTTGTGAGCTCGTGCAAGAGGATCATATCAGTTTTGAGACATATCATCAACACCGTTAAGCTTTAGACATTTTAAGTTTTAAACAATTTACCTAGATTGACAGTATATTGGTCCACATTAAATTTTCACGCAAATTTCAATCGATTCGAGATACGATATTAGTGTTTTAGAGACTTGAACTTGATTATGTATCACTCCACTTGAATATACTCCCATATCCAGATCTCAATGTTCAGATTTACAGGTAAATATACTACAACTGATATCTGTATATAATTTAGGTAAAATGCGAGGGCTGAGGGATCTCAGGTCGATACTTCCGTATGCGCAGAGAGATATCAGCTTCGACATAAAGGTGTGTCCCCTTTAGGAGATCTTTTCAGCTACAACAACTGATTATCAATTTTATTGTCTAATCAGCTGAGGGTTTAATGCTATGTTTCAAGCATTTTGCAGCAAGTATTATCCAGAGACTAGGTCAGAACTTCCATTCAGCAGAAGTCCCGGGATAATACCCCAGATATCACAGAGTATAAAAACCTAGTATATCAGAAAAAGAAACCTTTCAAACGAGATTTCAGGGGTTACCTGTATATCCAAGAATAGTTACCCACAAATCAAGCAAGTTATATTTAGGTTTATATCTCGTTTCAATTTACTAAATGTGCAAAAATCTACTATGAAAATCTACTGACACATCCACAGTAAGATTGTTTATTACTTTTAAACATTTCATATCTTTAGCGTGTTCAGATAGTCCACTGATGTACTATCATTTCCTCTTTTACGCAACAAAAACTCATTTTTCAGTTTTATCATGTTTTTGACTTTTTCAAATTTTTTGATGTTTTTGGATTTTCTAAAAAATTCTTACTCCCCCTAAAATTCAAATACATCTAAAGAAAAATTGAAAACAAACTATACAGAACATGACAACTGATATCAAATTACCTCAAATCATCATTCACTCGGCATAAACAATCAGAACTTCCCCTATCAACAAACTATTTTCCCATTTAGATTTCAAAACACTTAAGTTTGTTTTAATCAAAATGGTTTTTCCGGAAAATAAGTTTGATTGATTTTACCACTTGAAATTTACCACTTGTAAGTTATCAAGGATTCGGGGATGTGGTTCATCATCTTGTCTTCCAACCAGATGTAGGAAAATACAAGTACAATTTAATGTCCTTGATTTACCATTTTCAGTTCAAAAACCTGTACCACTTGTAAGAAATAATCACCAAACATAAACAAACCTCGTTTACCATTTGTATAAATGACGTGACCGAATAAAACTTCAAGAAAGATGCCGATTCATGCTCCACGCTTACAAACCTGGGAGCTCCGGCAAGTCCTGAGACTTACTGTTCATAATATGTACCATCCCAGTCACAAACCAGGGATGGTTCAATCTTTTCCTTCTGTGTTTTCTTTTCGTAAAATTCTTTAACCCCTTTGACCTTTCGATCAATCATCTTTCCAAAGATATTCTTTACTTTGGAGTTAAAGACCTTCTCAGCATCAAATTCCTGTTCATCATGAAAAAATTGGTTAGAAATCTCAACTCTACCAATTTTCTTCTTGTAATTATCAGCCCGAAGTGATGGAAACTCATCATCATCAACACTCGGAACTGATTTCCCATCTTTTAAAATAGCTTCACTTTTTGAAACAACTTGTGGCTCAACTGACTTTGTGGAATCAGTTTCATTGCCTGAAGATAGCTCCTCTAATTTTGATCCATCAGAGTCATTGCTAGAGCTTTCACCACCCTTAACAACCCATTTCTGGTTGTCAGATTTTGCTCTCTTCTGATAAAACTTGTTCGAACTTTCACCAGTTTCAAAAATAGAATCTTTAAACAGCTTTGTTCTGTCAAGTGGTGATTCGAACGCATACACCTTTTGTGAAATTTTACGAAAAACTCCCTGTTTTGATTGTATCGCCTGAGTACAATCTTTGGCGATATGTCCAACGTTGTTGCACTTGAAACAGGTTCTCGAGTCTTTCTTTTGTTCAACTTGTTTCTTTTTCAGAAACTCACTGTTCGTTTCCCTCCAGAAACTTGTCTTTTCTTCTTCATCAGTTGAAGTACCTGAAACAAACGACATTTTGGATTTAAAATCACGAACATATTTTTCATTTTTCTGTTTTTCTGTAGGAGTAAAACCAAGACCTTTCTTTTTGAAATTACCGCTATGGTTTGATCTCTTTTGGAAATCTGAACCAGAACCGTATTTCTTTTTCTTGTTTGATCTCTGTTGTACTCTTGAGGTGTATTTTTTAGGTTTTTCATTAAAACATAAACCTTTGATTTCAGAAATATTAATTTCTGAGAGTATAAAAACCTTTTTAATCAGTTCAGTTTTAACACCTTTTACAGGAAATTCTTCATCAGAATATAATTTGTCCGAATTATTCAAAGTATAAGCAACTTTAAACAATCCATCATCCAAATTAGATTTTGATAACAAGAATTTTCTATTATAAACTAATTTTCCCTGTTTTTCTGTCTGACTCGGAGTTTTTGACTCTGATTTTGACTCTGACTCCGGCTTTGACTCATCACTGTCATCACTATCTAACACATGATCCACGATTTTCTTCATCAATTGAGACTGTTGATCAGTGTCAGACGGTGTAAACACAATATCGATGCTTTCTAGAAGATTAACTGACGACTCAGACTCCCATTGTAGATTTGTGGCCTTTTTGACTCTTTCATCGTTAGGATGTCTAGGCAAATATCCATTTTCCAGCGGGGGTGGACACTTGTTATAACTAACACTTTTCTTCTTACCAGATGAATTCTTTTCAGTATCCTTTTTCTTGTCACTCTTCTTCTCGTCAGTAATCTTTTCTTCAATACTAACTTCGGCTGCTTTTTCTTCAGCTATCTCATCTTCTTCCCAGACCTTCATGCTTTCAACTGTAGGATAGATCCTGTCAATCACATAGGAAGTACATGAGTAACTTTTTAATAAACGATTAACTCCTTTAGTTTCAATTCGTTGCAATTCAAGCTTCTGTTCTAAAGCAGCACATTTTTCAATATAATTGTTTACAACTTTTTGTTTTGTCATAAACGCTCCCTGAAGAGTCCTCATAGCAACTGCTTGTTCTTCACTTGTTTGATTGTACTGATTCATCGTCTTGTTCAGCACATCATAAGACTCCTTCAGACTGTTTAAGTTGTAAATCAATGTGCTGTTCTGTTTTTTCACAATCTTGTAGTTTTCACACTTTTCAGAAACTTCTTTTGCATCAACTTGTTCTTCAACTTTAAACTTAGGCACTTCTGTCATCTTTTGCCTTCTCACCACCAGCACTTCTTCATCATCACTACTCACCGGCGTTTTGATCTTCTTCTTTTTCTTCTCCTTTTTGACTTTTTCATCTTCGCTATCACTCTCAGCAAGCAGCTTCATATCTTCTCTGTATTTTCTAGCCCAATACTCTGTATCATCATCATTATCCATGTTTAAGTATTTGAAATATCACAAACTTGGATTCTTCAAATGAGCTGGTACACAAATCACCTCGTAAGAATACCTGACGATCTTGATTTACCTGACGATCCAAACAAAACAAACGACAATCAGTTTAAAGACTTATCAATTCAATGGAATCAAACTGTTACTCGAATTGGTGAAAATTCTGTGCAGATTGAAGGTTGATACACTGAGCGAACTAAACGTTGACCAACTGTGCGGACGGAATGACACACTGAGCGGACTGCTTTGACTTGGATCAATTTTCAACAACGGATCAATCTATGTGGACCGTTCATTTTACAACTTCATTTTAGTGGGTTTACAAAATGCCTTTTTTTTATGATATTCCCGCACCCAACCTAGAACCAATCACAGTCTTACACACTAAGTCTTGATTGGGCCTTCAAGTAAAAATGGGGCGGTGATATTAATTGGGTTGAGTCTCTAAATTCTCTTGTATGCCGACAACATTGTAATGTGCACCTGATTGACGCATTTACTATCAATTAAATGAATCTATATGCAAAATATTTCTGATTGGCCAATCATGATATAATGGGGCGGTGCAAATGGGTGGGGATTGGACCAAAACACTTAGTGGGCGGTTGGGCTATTGATTGGTTAATTTGGGCGGTTAACTGATATTGAAACTGATCTTGATATTTTCAATGGTTAATGGGAGGCAACAACAATCATTTATTGGTCTTGGACAATAAATGTTTTGAGCGGACCAAAACTCAACCACATGAACGGTTCTGAACTGTATAATAAGCGAGCCACACTTGACTTTTGGAGCGGTTCACAAAATGGTCTTAAGAGCGATTCACAAGATTTTCAATGAGCGATCCATGATGTCATAAAGGCGGTTCACATGTTAATTTTTGAGCGGTCCTAACGTGTTACCCAATGAGCGATCCACAACCTTTAACCAAAAAAGCGATCCAGAAAATTATGAGCGATTCTAAACATTTGACTAAAAAGCGGTTCACATTAGTGCCCTATAAGCGATCCAAAGCTGAATTTTGCGCGAATTCGGACCGAAAAACTGCGATTACTCCTAAACAACTTGGAGTTTCGAGCTGAAACTTGGTAGGGTTTTAGATCAGGTATAGGCGCACCACATATCCAAAAATCAGCCAAAACGGACGGTGAAATCTTGGTCTGACGTAAGAAAGAAGGTGTAGAAGAAGAAAAAATGATGAAATCCAGCAAATCTCAATAGAACTCCTCCTCCTGAAGCTCTGATACCACTTGTAGGATCGGAATCTGACCCGAACGAGTCAATCAGAGGAGTTTGATCAGATACAGGTGCGGAAAACAAGTACCTGACGTAGAAACAGCTAGATATCTTCTTAATTCTCTTTTCTCATTAATTTGACAGCTTTTACAATCGATTCTCATACCGACAGCACCTCGGTATGGAATTTCAGAAGATTACAAATGTGGACCTCTCTTATGGTATTTATAGGAGATGTGGGCCTCTTATACGGACGTGACGAATAAGAGGGCCAGGTATGTCCGTATAAGGGGTCCAGGAATGTGTGAGGTGGACCTCTTATTCGGCATGTCCGAATAAGCGGTCCAAGACTCTAAAACACCTAAACTCTCCAGTTTTCTCGTAAAAGCGCCTTAATCTATACAATACAATGAAAGACTCGATCTAAGACGAAATCAACAGATGTAGTGCACCAACATAAGTTTAAATATTGGTGGGTTGACCCGTTTGAGTTTTCTAGATTGTTTTTCAATTTCACAAATGATTTTTTATTGAAAACTGGAAAAAGGGTGGAATTGAACGGGTTAGACCAAGGTTGGATAAAGGAGAAACCTCTAGATTGAATTCAAGTGTGGGGAGGTTTTGTAAAGTTTTGGAATTTTTATTTATTTGGTCTATTGTCGGTAGTTTGTGATACGTGTTTATTTGTATATTGAGTCGTTATTTTGTACCATGAGTCTAAGTTAGTTTATGAGTCAATGCTTTTATTGTCGAGTCAGTACTGCTTGGTTTTTGCTTGTTTTTGTTTATGCAGGTTTGGATATGTACCACCCGTACTCAATCTCCATTCGGGTGATTTCAGAGCTGTACATCAATTTCAAGGAATTTACCAAGTGTAGGATCGTACGACGACCTGAATGAGTCGAACTGAAGAGCTCTAGTATGTTTCAGAGGCGGAATACTAAGAAACACACTTCAAAACAGCTTGAATTATACTCTAAACCTCTTTTCTATTGATATAACAGTAATTACACTCAGAAAGATAACCGGCAGCACCTCGGTATCAAATCTGGAATCGTTACAAATGACAACCGCTTGAAGACTATTTATACACATATCCTGACCGTTTGAACAGACTCAAACGGACAGCCTTCAAACGGCTAACCCTCAAACGACCACCACTCTTCAAACGGTCAGCTTTCCTTCAAACGGTCAGCTTCACTTTTCTTGATATCTTGACTAATCTGATCTGCTCCGAATCCGAGACTCGACATAAGACGAAGACGACAGATGACTGCACCAACAGACTCCCCCTCAAGTGTTGACGAGTCTTAAAGGTCGAGTCTTTACAATCTTCAGTCTTTATCAGTCATCTGAGCTTCTTTCTCTCTTTGTCTTCAGACTCCCCCTTTCGATTTGCTGGAATTCCTTTGTTCTTCAGCAATATCTTCAGGATCTTGTCTAGCTCTAACATGATCAGAATCGATTAACCAGGCTCTCCTGCAAACACTCTACCTCAAAATAAATTTCATTCACATACATCTTTCAAACATATACCTCTGCACCAATTCAGACTCTCTTTCAGATCATTCACATATGATGAACCATTTGTTGATATAAAAACATATTTCAACAATTAGAAACACTCCCCCTCATAACAAAGTCATCATGTTTAGCACTCGGAATTTTGATAATCAGTTTTCCAACATCAGTTTGTCGAAAATCTTTTTGTATTTTTCAAAATTTATGCTAAAACACACACAAAATCTTTTTGGATCTTTCAAAGAAAATGAAATGAAATGCAGACAATGAAATATTTACAAACGTATTTTTGTGAGTTCGTGTAAGAGGATCATATCAGTTTTTGAGACATGTCACCAACACCGTTAAGCTTGATTCCATTTTCAGTTCAAAACAATTTACCTAGATTATCAGTATATTAGTTCACAGAAATTTTCACACAAAGTTCAATTGATCCGAGATACTATATTAATGTTTTAGATACTGACTTATTCGTGTGTCTCACTACTTGAATATACTCCCGTATCCAGATCCTAATATTCAGTCTTACAGGTGAATATACTACAAATGATATCTGTATATAATTTAAGGGGTATGCGAGGGCCGAGGGATCTCAGGTCGATACTTCCATATGCGCAGAGAGATATCAACTTCGACTTTTCGGTGTGTCCCCTTTAGAGGATCTTTTTAGCATTCAACAGCAGATAATCAATTTTATTGTCTAATCAGCTGAGGGCTTTTTGCTATGTTTCAAGCAAATGCAACAAGTATTATCCGAGGACTAGGTCAGAACTTCCATTCAGCAGAAGTTCTGGGATAATACCCCAGATATCATAGAGTATAAAGACCTAGTATATCAGAATACAGAACCTTTCAAACGAGATTTCAGGGGTTACCTATAAATCCAAGTTTATGTTAACCTACAGAATAAGCAAGTTTGAAATTTAGGTTTATATCTCGTCACAATTTATTAAATGTGTAACAATTTTGTGAAAAATTTACTGACACATCTAAAATAAAATTGTTTATCACATTTTAACGTTTCAAATCTTTAGCATGTTGTGACAATCTACTGATGTACTATCATTTCCTCTTTTCACAACGAAACTCATTTTTGAATTTTATCATGTTTTTGTCTTTTTCAAATTTTCTAATGTTTTTGGATTTTCTGAAATTTTCTACTCCCCCTAAAATGCAAACACATTTCAAAGGAAATTTGAAAACTACTAGACTTTTGACCCTCTTGAAAACATAGAAAAACAATACAAATTGTACAGAAACTTGACAACTGATATCGAATCACATCAAATCTCAATTCACTCGGCATAAACAATCAGAACTCCCCCTATCACAAACCATTTTCTCATTTAGATCTCAAAACACTTAAGTTTGTTTTAATCGAAATGATTTTTCCGGAAAATGAGTTTGTGTTTACCATTTTTAAATTTACCACTTATGAAGCATGGGGACATGGTTCATCATCTTGTTTATCAATCTGATATGAATAGTAAATCAAGTACAACTTAATGTCCTTGATTTACCAATTACAGTTCAGAAACCTCTGAATCACTTGTAAATATTTGTAAACAACAAATACCACTTGTAAGTAAATCCAACACAAAACATTTGTAGGTTTTACTGTAGGAATGACACATCTACAGAAACCTCTTTACCACTTGGCGAATTAGACAGAAAGATGCCGATTCCTGCTTCTCAATTACCAACCTGGAAGCTCCGGCGTAGTCCTTTCACCTGTAAAATTCAAACACTATTCAAAAACTTTCAAAGAAACTTTTCAAACACTAGAATGATGCCGATTCCTGATCCACGATATAAACTTGGGATCTCTGGCATAGTCCTTAGACTATCATGGGAAGCAGACTTCCATCCAAGTCTTGTCAGACTTGATGGATTTCAACTCTTGCGCAGTGGGGTTGTATGTTGCCTTTTTAGTTGCGTAAAAGGCTTTAACCCCCTTTGCTTTCCCACTTAACATTTTCCCAAAAATCTTTTTAACATTCCCGTTGAATGTTTTCTCGACATCAAATTCTTTTTCTTCATTGTAAAATTGATTTGAAATTTCAATTTTTCCAACTTTCTTTTTAACTTCCTCAAACTTCAGTGATGGAAACTCTTCATCATTCACTGAAATCTTCGTTTCAACTTGTGGCTCTTCTGGCTTTGTGGAACCAGATTCATCGCCGACATTCACTTCTACCTGCTTTGCAACCCACACTTGGTTGTCTTTTCCTTTCTTTTTATAAAAATTTCTCTTCGAACAGTCGCCAACCTCATATTTCGAATTTTCAAAAATTTCAAGTTTTTCAGTTGGTGGTTCAACATCAACAACTTTTTCTTTCAACTTCTGAGAAACTCCCTGTTTTGTTTTGGCAATTTCTGGGCAATTCCATGCAATGTGACCAGCTTCATTGCATTTGAAACAGGTTCGAGTATCTCTCGGATGAAATACTCCAGTTCCATTCCTTCTCCTCTCAGCAAGAAACTCTTGATTTGATTGTTTCCAGAATGGTTTCTGCTGTTCATCTTCCGAGCTTCCACCTGATACAAATTCAGTTTTTGTTTTAGAATTTTTCTCATTTTTGTGATTTTCTGGTGGAACAAAAGCTAAACCTTTCTTTTTGTAGCTACGATTTTGGTTGGGATTCTTTGGAAAACCAGGACCAGAATTGTAACCTGTTTTCTTGTTTAGACGTTGTTGAACTCTAGAAGTATATTTTTTAGATTTTTCAAAATTTTTCAAAACGTTTAATTCAGGAATATTAACCTCTACTAGTTTAAAATTTTTGTTGATTAATTCCGTTTTAATGCTCATTATCGGAAACTCTTTGTTGTAATATAATTTGTCAGAACCATTCAAAGTATAAACAACTTCGAATGATTCATCATTCAAATCTGCCTTTGATAACAAAAATTCTTTACTATAGGACCATTTAACCGACGAATTTTGACTGTTGACTGACGACTTTGACCCTCCAGACTCAGACTTCGACTCTGATTCCTCATCAGTATCCAACACCTGATCAACCACCTTTTTGATTAATTCAGACTCGTGATCAGTATCAGACGAGGTAAATGTCACATCAATGTTTTCTGGTAACACGTCAGTTGTGTCAGTTTTAAGCTTTATATTGACTGCTTTTGCAAGTTGCTCCTCATTTGGTTTTCTAGGAGAATACCCATCCCAAATTGGAGGTGGACACTTGTTATAGCTAACAGCCGGTTTCTTACCACAGTCTTTCTTTTCTTTCGGCTTCTCATCCTGAAAAGCTTCCACACCTGCAACAGTAGGATAAATGCGATCAATGAGATAATCAGAACTAGAAAAACTTTGTAACAAACGTCTAATTCTCTCATTTTCGATTTTTTCAGCTTCCAAATCTTGCTTCCATTTAGCACTCTCTTCGATGTAAAAATTTATCGCCTTTTGCTTTGTCATCATGACCGCATTCATCATCGTCAGTGCTTGTTCTCTTTCTGAATTTGTCTTTTGAAGACCAGTTACTGTTTTGTTCAAAAAATCGTACGATTCTTTCACATAATTGAGATTGAACAGTAACTGCTCTTTCTTCTTCTCGTACTCAGCTATAATGTCGTCTTTTTCAGCACATTTCTTGCAAGCTTCCAAACACTTTTCACAAGGCTTGACGACTTCAACAATTTTTTCAACTTCAATTGTTTTCACAACTTCAATCACCTTTTCTTCTTCTTTTTCAATCTCAATAATCTTCTCAGCAACACTTTCAACATTTTGAACATCACCATCAGATTTCTTTTGTTGTTTTTTAGCAGCTCTTTTCTCCTTTAGTTTCTCTATCCGATCTGCAAAATAGAAATGAAAACTTTCAGGAGAAAGATGAGTTTTAGCAACATTAATTTGTTTCTCTTCCTCATCATCACTGCTACTATGTTCAGGTGATTGATCAAATTTTACAGATTTTTCACTATCAGCATCAGATACACCAGACTCAGATGGTGTTTTATCAAATACAACATTCTTTTCTTGAACAATTTCATTCTGCACACTTTCATCTGAACCTTCTGAGATTTCTCCAGACCTGTCTGAAAGTTCATCAGTACTTTCTGAAATTTCATCAGATGAAACAGACTTTTCATCCTTACTAGACACATTCACTCCAATTGATCTCATCCAAGTAGTAAACAAATCTGGCTCTCGGACGATCTTTGCAATAAAAGCTTTAAACTCTCCTTTTTCATCCACAAACATATCCCAACTAAACCCTTCTGGAAGTTTCTCATCATCTTGATCGATTATGCGTGCTGCTTTGCCTTTAGATGATATGTAATCACTCCAGCTGAAATCTACCAAACATGCTCTCTTGGGATCTTCAATCTTCCTCCCATGAGCCGTCTGTGGTTCTTGAGATTGACCAACTTGTTGATAGATAGCTTTGCAGTAGTAGTCATCTTTTCCGAATGGATTCTGTGCTCCCCTAGCTTCTCTTCCCTTACACTCCCGTTTGAAATGACCTTTCTCCCTGCATCGAAAACAAGTAACTTTAGATTTATCAAAACCTAAAGTAGAAACATGAGCATCTAGAAAGTCATTTCTCCCGGTAATGGTTTTGAACTTCTCAGCACGTCGAAGAACACTTGCAAGACACCATTTGATATACATGAGTTCCATTTCTTCGGCGTCTATCTGATCGTAATCCTCTTTGGGGAGCATAGGATTTCCGATCCGACCAGCAACAAGCCCTTCATAGGATAACAATACAGAACCAAGAAGTGCCATGTGGTCTTTAGCAGTGTCTTCTGAAAAGCTTTGACCTTCTGGAAGGTTGAGAGCTATGTTGCATTGAATTATATATCCATTTCCCGTCTTTGTTCCCTGAGACTGAAAACTTGTTTTAGTCTCTTTTGGATTCACACTCGGAAATGATGAAAACCCGCTACTACTGTTGTTCAAACCCTGATCAGCTTTTTCAGATGTATCCCCAGCACTGAATGCAGTTTGGATTTTCGGACTTTTCTCAGCTTCAGATGCCGGAACACTACCTTTGTAGTACATTTTCTCATCCTGTTGACCACTTGGACTGTTCATCCTAGCGATCTTCTGTTGTTCCAGATTCTGACTCTCGATCTTTTCAATAAACTGTCCAATAGTTAAACCCTCATAAACACCTGTATTCTTCAGAATCATCAAATACGTTCCCCATTCTTTCTGTGGTAACGCATCAGCTAGCTTATCAACCCACTTATCTCTATCCTTTTTGATACTAAGCATTGACATGGATCGAACTAAATGGCAGTATCGTTCAATAAGCTGCTTTGTGTCTTCTCCAGATAAACTACTAAAAAGATCAAATTCTTTCTTCAGTAATGCTTTCTTGCTCTTAATCATGTTTTCACTACCTTCAAACTTAATACGAAGAGCATCCCAAGTAGACTTTGAAGTTTTATTATGCTGAAGCAATATGAAGATGTCTTCTTTGATAGCTTGTTGAAGCAAACTAATCATCATCTTTTCAGCCCGATACATAATCCGTTCTTGATCAGTGAATTCCGATAATTCCTTTTCAACATGCATATCAGTACATGGTAACACATATTTTTTAAGTATGCACTCCCAAGATCTTAGATGATTGGCTTGAACCCAGTTTTCAAAACGATCTTTCCACCCATGATATTCTTCAATACTCATCAATCTCGGGGGTTTCTGGGTGGTTCCTGTCTCATTTTCTAGATTCATAGCTTGAGCAATCGCAGCTGGTGACGACGATGGTGTTGCAAATGCGTTGTAGAACTCGGTACTCAATTTTCACAAACAACATATTTCAAACGGATCACAAAGATCAAACGGTAGTATCTCAAACGATTGAGTTTCAAACTGTGGTGTTTCAAACGGAACAAGGTCAAACGATCAGAACACCTTTCAAACGACCGGACAACTTTCAAGCGGACAGATGTGAGTTCAAACGACATGATCTGGTTCAAACGATCTGTTCAAACGGTTGAACAATTTCAAACGATGGAACAAAGCTTCAAACGATAGGAAGCAATCTCAAACGATAGGAAGTAAATTCAAACGATCTTTCAAACGACTGAAGGATTTCAAACGGAAGGTTATGATCTTCGTTCAAACGGTCACTAGTTTTTGGTCAATTTACACCACTCTTACTTCGAATTTCAGTCTGAATTTTTTAAGGCTTTGTCAATGATCAATTCCGAGTATATTGTGAAAATTTCATCTGATTTTGACCGTGAAATGTATCAGTTTTGAAATAGAATGAGTAGAAAACAAATTTTCAAGCTGATAATGGCAAGAAATCCTCGTCCTGAGCTCTGATACCAATTGTAGGATCGTACGACGACCTGAATGAGTCGAACTGAAGAGCTCTAGTATGTTTCAGAGGCGGAATACTAAGAAACACACTTCAAAACAGCTTGAATTATACTCTAAACCTCTTTTCTATTGATATAACAGTAATTACACTCAGAAAGATAACCGGCAGCACCTCGGTATCAAATCTGGAATCGTTACAAATGACAACCGCTTGAAGACTATTTATACACATGTCCTGACCGTTTGAACAGACTCAAACGGACAACCTTCAAACGGCTAACCCTCAAACGGCCACCACTCTTCAAACGGTCAACTTTCCTTCAAACGGTCAGCTTCACTTTTCTTGATATCTTGACCAATCTGATCTGCTCCGAATCCGAGACTCGACATAAGACGAAGACGACAGATGACTACACCAACACCAAGTGTACTAGTCAGAGTCAAAGCCGATCACGAAGGAAATGCTATACGATCGTGTACGAGTTCGGATTGAAGACGCGCGCAGCTGGCACTGATTTTTATCCTAACCAGCTAAGTCCTTTCCAATTCGTTATCCTTTTATTTGTATATTTTTTAGGTTTTATTTCTTATTTATTTTTAGTTGTCTTTCATCCTACATTGAGGACAATGTAAATTTTAAGTGTGGGGATGGGAGACTACGTCTTTTTAGGTAGTCTTGAGTCATAAATATTGAAAAATACAAGAAAAAAAATCAAAAAAATTTGAAAAAAGAAAAAGAAATTGAAAAAAAAAGAAAAAAATTGGTTTTGCGAGTCCCGGTCGCTTAGCGCATAGAAAACGAATAACCTTTTCAAAACGTCGGTCAAAAGCGTTTTAATTGTCGAATTTACGAGTCGAGAGCGCAGGTTTCTTTAAGTTGCGGGATAGTAGGTTGACTGAATCGATTTTTGGGAAGTAAAGGTTTTGGGATGTCTAGGATATTGGATGGAGCCGGAGAGTTAATTGGTTGTGCATTGTCGATATCGGTAGCCCTTATTTTCCACATGATAGTGAGAATTGAGCCTTTACATGTTTCATATATTTGATCACTACTTTCGTTTCATGTGTGTTTACCGACTTTGTTGCATTACTTTAGAACTTGTGCGTTTGATACAGTTTGAGACCTTCGGTTAGGATTTGGCATGGATACGATAGAGGCATTAGGATCACACTATTTGTGTAGCCTTTGTGTTTGACCCGTTTCACCACTACCCTTAGATACACTACTTTGAGCCTAGCCATTCGTTTGTTACCCATTTTGTGATTTGATAGCCGGATCGTGATACGTGATTATTAATAAGAAGGAAAAAAACAAACAAAAAAAATGTGTGAAAAGAAAATTGATTGAAAAAAAAAGAAAGAAAAAGAAAAAAAAGAATAAAGTTGTGGGTCAAAATGACCAATATGTTAGTATTTGTTTCGTGCTTATCTGGTTTATCTTGTGATTATGTGTTTAGCCCATTGTTCCCAAATAAAATAACCTACCTTTAGTCCTTACCTACCCATTAAAGTCCTTTTGATCCGTGCTGAATTTTAACATTTAGGTGGAGATCTGATTGACGTACAAGCTTATGATAGTATGTTTCAAAGTTCGGTTTTGAGAGTTCACTTGGAATTACATATATATTAGCCGAGAGATGAGTGACATTGTGAGGGGTGTTGACAGTGCATAATTGATTGCTTGAAGGTGAGAAAAACTTGATTAGGTAGGCCCGTTTTCATTTAAATATTATGATTCGTCAACCTTTTGAACGTTGTAAGTCTTGCGAAACCGCTGTGTTTGATGATTTCGTAGTTCGAGTTATAATTTGTTCGAGACTTGCGTTATTGTTAAGTGTTTAAGTTGGACATGGTGCTTGGGATTTTGCTTAGGGACAAGCAAAAGGTAAAGTGTGGGGATGTTTGATGTCTTTAGAATTATACACATTTTACGTGTCAAATTCCTTATAATTTGAGTGGTTTGTTTATGGTTTTCCCGAGTTTTCGATACTGATTTCATTAAATTATGAATTGGCAGGAATTGGTGAAAAAAACCTGTTGATAATGCGGTAAAAACAAAGGAAACGGACGAAGCAGAGATAACACGGAAAAGCATGTCAGAAAGTGTTGATTAACAAATGAAATCTGTTGCAGAGGAGTTCTTACGAATCGAGCGGAAATCGAGTCAAATACACGAAGAAATGAGCACACGAGGAAAAGTTGAATGAAACAGTGCGGTATAAAAGAGTCTGAACTTAAAACGGCCATATCTTCAGTTAGAAAATGAGTTACGGGATGTATAATATATGAATTTGGGGTAGCTCGACGAGGAAAAGCCAAAAATTGGGTTTTTTTCTGGAAATCTTACGGACCGTAAGAGTAAGGCCTTACGGTACGTAAGGCCTGCGAATTACGGAAAAAACTATAAAAACGCTATTCAGCCCTAGGGTTTGATAATTCACGCAACACAGGCGATTTTGGAGCACTTGTGGACGAATTTGAGGCATCTTGGAGCTGTGCAAGAGTCTTGGAAGCTTTCGGTTCGAGTTTGGAGCGTTCTGGGTTCGTTAAACATTAGTTTTTCGGTTTCTATTCGACTTGAACTATGAATTCAGTTTGTTTCAGACCTTGTTTTGTTGAATTCTTGAATATTATGAGTAGCTAAACCTCATAACTACCTAGGTTTTGATGAACTAGAGGATTGTAATGCGTTTGTGACATGTTTTCGGTTTTTTGATGTGATTTACACAACTTTTCTTTGATATTGATCTTGATATTGCATGTTGGTACGTTTTGGTTATTTTATTAGTTAATAAATTCAGCGGTTTAGGCACGAAGAAATTCCCCCTAGACTTAGGATTTAATTTAATTTGCTGATCTTAGGATTTTCGAGTTAGCTATTGTGTTGAGAAATTGACCAAGTTGACTAATAATTAAAATCACTATATTAAAACTTGCATCCTCATCTTGTGACTCGAAAGACGATTAGGGTGAGCTAGGTTATTAGCTAATTATTGGTGGGTAGATTGGGTGACCGATAGTTCGGGCTCGTTTATTGCATCGTAATTAAGGTTTCCTAGGATTTCAATTATCAAAGTTGGGTTTGCTTTGCGATTTTGGGATCTTCTCTTAACATAACAGTCTCTGAGGTCAAAAGGATTCTATTTTCGTAGGATTTGGTATCGATAGCTCGAGCCAGTTCGTTCTAGCACTTCACATTTAGTCTTGCTTTTTCATTTGGGACATCTCTAGCGGGGGGTCAATAGAGGGAAATAGATATTTAGCCGTTATCATTGTCACATTAGCATTACATGATTCTAGGGATTCGACACCTAGGTAGCCTTTACCTCATATATATTTGATCACAATTTGCTCGCGTGTTTGCTTCGTTTGTTGGCTTTGTTTCGTACCTCTTCTTATTTAATTTAGTTATTATTTAATTATTAAAAATCACTTCCAAATCAAACTTAAAAATTGACTTTTTATTCGACAAAAGGTTCATTATCTAGAGTTTGCATATAGTGTCCACGGATTGATATCCGGTCTTGCCATCTACACTACACTGCGACCGGTGCACTTGCCGATTGTGTGTGGTTTAGGTTGTGATCCATTTTTAAAACTTGTTCGAAATTCATAGATACATTTTCACACATCAACAACACATTGATCTTTTACACTTTGAAAACCGTTTTTCAACCTTGTGAAATTAATCATGTTTGTTCAGCCGTGAGGGTTTCGGCGTATTCACTCAATATATATTTTTTTAAATTTTTTGAATTTTTGACAAGTTTAAAAACAAACATGTTTTGATTTTTCAATTTTTTTTACAAACTAAAAACATATTTTTGAATTCTAATTTTTTTTAGGGTTTTTGAAATATGGTTTATTTATTTTCAAAAATGAATAAACTCCCTGTTTAACATTCGCAGGGACCGACAGCTTCCTTTTCTCGTGCCAGGCTGCTCCCATCTTCATCTTGGTAAATTTCAAAATTCTTGAGCACCTGCACATTCAAACTTACTCAATTACTTGAACAAATTAGCCCAGGTCTGTTTGACCTTAGGCATTTCAACACAATATGTTTCATTCAATTTCGAAAAATCTTTATCATTTTTCACAAATGTATTTTCATTCCGATTATCCCTCACAGAAACCGTTTGTTTCTTTTCAACCCAAGTTTGTCCTTTCGAAGCACTTCTTTTGTAAAAATGTGATTCATTTTGAACATTATGATTTTGAACAACAACTTTTGGTTTCCAAAACTGGTTTGGTTTTGTTCCATCAACAGTTGTTTTCCAACTTTGTGCTGTTCTTAATTTGGGCGTCACTGGTTTCCAAGATTGTTGTGAGTCAGCATTTGACATTTTCGGCTTCCAAGTTTGCTTTGAATCAAACTTGGTTGACTTCTGGTTCTCAACATCGGACTTCTTTTTCGTTTCAACACCAACAGGTTTAAGATTTGGACAATTTCGACTAAGATGTCCAATTTGATCACACTTAAATCATGTTCTCTTGGACACATCTTTAACCTGTTGTTGTTGCTTTTTCTTTTGAGCATAGAACTCTTCATTAGACTGTCGTCTAAATTGGAGTTCTTTCTCTTCTTCAAAACTTGTTTCGTGAACAAAATACATCTTTTCCTGATAATTTGGTGTTACATTTTTTTTCCAATTCTGATTCTTTTTATAACCCAACCCAGCCTTCATGTTTTTCTTTTTGTAACCAGCTTTGTTATAAAAAGTTTTCTAACCTCTTCCAGCAAATTTTGAAATTTCAGACTTTTGAATCTCTACCAGTTTGAGAATTTTGTTGATTTTATCTGAAATCACATTTTGAATAGGGAATTTATTATCCGAAAATAGTTTGTCTGATCCAATCATGGTATAGACCAATCCTTTTGAATCATCACTTTTTCAGATTTTGAGTGTTTAAGATAACTATCATGAAAACTTCCCTCATTTTCATCTTGTGATTCAGACTTATCTGTTTTGGTAGACTCATCTGCTAGAACACTTTCAACAACCTTACCGACCACCTCTGAATCACTGATGTCATCAGATTTGGTGTAAGTCACATCGATGTTGTCGGGTAACTGGTCAACCATGTTTATTGCTTTTTCCACCTTTTCGCCATCATAGAATGTATAATTATTCTCCAACGGTGGTGGAACGTGATGGTATTCAGACCCAATTCCCTTTTTGTTCTTTTTTCGGACTCTTTCCCATCGGGTGTGATGTTGAAAATACGTTCCAGAATGTATGAATGTATGAAGACGCATGGTAACTTTGCAATTTATTGACCAACTTTTCTTTATCTACCAATTCTTGTTTAAGCTTAGCGACATCATCAATATATTGATTTAAAACCTTTTGTTTTCCTTCAAATCTGGCTTCAAGAAATTTAGTGTTTCTTTGACATGCACACAATATATCATCTAAACTTTTGACTTTACTTTTCAAAGTTTCATACGCTTCTTTTACAGTATGATATGACAATTTCATTCCATCATATTTTTTTTGCAACTCTTGAATTGTTTTATCTTTTTGGACACATTCATCGCAAACAGCTGAACACTTTTCTTTCAATATTTTATTTTCTTTTTCAAGTTCATCACATTTTTTGTTTAAGCTTTTCATTTTCTTGTTTCAAAAACTTTTCACTTTCTATCATTTCATGACTTTTATTTTTGAAAATCTTTTCTATTTTGGTGAATTCAATGTCTCTGATTTTAAGCTTTTCATCCTTTTTAGTACAAGCACTGCACGTTTCTATGCATTTCTTGCACTGTTGTTCAGCTTTATTATGAATTTTATTTTCATTTTCATCAATTTTATTGGTGTTAGACGACTTAACAGAATTAGTTTGATTTTTTTCTGTTGTCACACCTTCTTCTGACATCTGCTTCAACTCATTCAACAACTTATTGCTTTCCTCAACAATTTCCTCTACCATTTTCTTCTTCTTCTTCTTCTCTAAACTGGCATATATCACCTTCCTAATGCCTTCTTCAACCTTCTCCTTGTACCTTGGAATCTCCGCAAGGCCTTTGCAGTAAACACGTACAGTAGGTCTAGCAACAACTAATGCTTCAAGATCAACCTTCTTAGGATCAACCGTCGGGTTTCCTTGAGGATCAACGTAACATTCCTTTTTTTTTGCTCCACCTGCCTGCTAGTGTTGCTTCTTTGTAGGCATCATATACATCATCCAGTCTAAGACGAGCATGCCTTTCTTCTCGACTTTGTTTTATCTCAGCAACCATTTTTTTGTTTATCACTTCGAATCACCTAAATCATGTACAAACACGATCAGTTTAAAAAATTATCAAACAACTTGAATCGGACGGATATCCGATCGAGTGAGTCAAGAAAAGTCAATAGTGACAATGATAGGATGACTGCGAATCGGGTGGGGTGTCAATGAATCGAATTGTTTTTCGTTCGGACAGGAGGTTGATCGATCGGACAGAATGCTGATCGAGCGAACATGATGCAGTTCGATCGGACAGGGTGCTGTTCGATCAGACAGAGTGCTGGTCGATCAGACAGGGTGTTGGTCGATCGGACAAGGTGTTGTTCGATCGGACAGGGTGCTGTTCGATCGGTTAGAATGATATGTTGGTCGATCGGTTAGCCTATTGACCTTTTGACCGCAACGATTAACTTTGATCTTCAAAATGTTCACATGTAAACTGACAATATCACATGCACACAACAACAATCGCTTTTAATAAACTATCATATGGGCTGTTATGTTCACATGAAATAATGAAAGGTCTGACACACTGCCTTTGTCTGAATTGAATAAAGTGCCTATACACTCTAATGTATTACTCAATCAATCACATGCATACTGAAGGACAAAATTAATACATATCATAATCTCATTGGGCCGAATATATCATTTCTAACAATCAGATCACGTGCAAAACACTATCACATGAATTCAAACAATCAAATTCAATTGGACCTCAGTTTTAATACTATATGTATATGGCCGACAATATTAATGTGTTCACATGCAATTAGTAATGGCTAACATATTTGTTCTAATATGATTGGACCTCCAATTTCGAATTACGTGCATCGATATATGATTAATGATTCAATTAATGTTTGACTGATTAAAGGTGATTAATGTTGACTAAGTGACTTGAATGAGTGATGAGTTTAGAAACGGACTGATGATGATGTTGTCCGATCGGCCAGGGTGCCGGTCGATTGGCTGGCAAGTCAACAACTTTAATGAATGGCAGTAATGTGTGACAATGGATCGGACAGCTGATCGATCGAACAGCTGGTCGATCAAGTGAGGATGCTGACCGATCGGTTGGCAAGTCAAAGTCAACAACTTTAAATGAATTTGAATTATATGCTTTGAATCGGTTAGCTAGCCGATCGGACTTCTGTCCGATCGGACGATATTCAACAAGTCATGAACAGCAACAGTAACCATTTTATCAACTTTTTCGAACTGAAAATCTTAGATTTCTCTCAAACGGCTTGGAATCTAGATCTAAAAATTTGTAGGCTTTTAGATCAAAGCTTTTCGCACAACATATCCAAAAATCAACAATTTTTAACCATTAAAACCCATTTAATTTGACGATTTTCGGTCGAAAACGTGAAGAAATGTAAAGATGAAGAATATTTGACAGCTCTGAGTGAAATTTGAATCTGATTCTGATGATTTTCCATGCGAAATCGTGAGTTTGATCTGTGCAATCGAGCTCCTGCTCTGATACCACTTGTTAGGACCGGTTTTCGACTCCGAAACGATTGCGTGTGACACGTTCGACGTGCGGAATCCGTGAACGTGTGTGACCGAACACACGAGACGTAATATAACTGTGATTCTTTGATAAATATGAAAATGTACAAGAAACGTGAATCACCTTGCCACTTTCTCTCTCTAGATTCTCTCTCTAACCTTCAAAAGCTCCAAGTCTCTAATGTGGCCAAAAGTCTCCAAAGTTCTAAATGAGACCCCTAATGGTTCTATTTATAGGCCAAGGTAAGAAGGAAGGTTTCCTTATTTACAGAAATGCCACCTTGCTTTTTCTATTAAAATATTACAATATAAGCCTAGCTTTCTTCAGTTTCAGCTACGGTTTGAATTGACGGAGGCGATAGACATATATGCACCAAAAGATATCACCAACGTATACCTGTACCAACAGAAGATCTCCATACTGTTCTTTGATGAAAAGAGTGCAATCGATAAGACCTCGCCGAAAACCATTTTCCAGCATATAGTTAGATAAGGTTGCATACTAAGCTCTCGGTGCTTGATGTAAACCATAGAGAGCTTTGTTGAGCAATCAAACCCGATCAGGGTGAATAGGATCTTCAAAACCCGGAGGCTGTTCGACATACACCTCTTCTTCAACCACACCATGTAAGAATGCACTTTTCACGTCCATCTGGTAGACCTTGAATCCTTTAAATGAAGCATAAGCTAGAAAGATCCGAATAGCCTCAAGACGTGCAACCGATGCATAAACTTCATTGTAGTCAATTCCTTCGATCTGACGAAACCCTTGAACCACTAATATCGCCTTGTTTCGAATGACTACTCCACAATCATCCTTTTTGCATTTAAAAACCCAACGGGTGCCAATTTTCTTCTAATTTTCAGGTCTTTCAACAAGTTTCCAGACACCCAGCTTTTGGAACTATTGCAATTCTTCCTGCATAGCTTCCACCTAAAAATTATCCTTTAGCGCTTCTTTCCAAGACTTTGGTTCTTCTTGTGAAACATAACACGCGAAGGACCAGTCATTTTGTAAGCCGGATTCTCTGATAGCTGAATACAACCCAGCATTTTGGTTGTTTCTCAGCTGATTACGCGTCTGCACTTCACTATAGACATCTCCGACAATATTCTGCTGCGGATAAGTATCATGAATTCTCGTTTCAGCAACATCAGGAACACTAGTATTAATATCCAAATTGTTAAGATTAAGATCAACAACTAAATCCACGTCTGGCATCCACGTAGATGTGGATGCATTTCCGTCAGCAGTGTCTACATTCTGCACATGAGTAGTTGCTTCAGAAGCACCTTGAACAGGAGCAACCAGAGCCGAAGAGTCTTCATTCGCATCGTGGAACTGATCACCTTCCGACGACACATTGTAATTAGTAGCATCTTCAAATTCCTCATTTTGAATAGTGTTGTTAACCGAATTAGAAGCTTGAGGGTTAACAACAATTGGTCGCACCAAAGATGAGTCAACACCGTTATCACATTCTAGTAACATTTGAGCAGCTGCAGATGCTTCATCAAAGGTTGGCAGATTAAAGAAGTCAAATAGCCCAACATAATCGAACATCCAAGGATCACCCGGAGCTCTAACAGGATTAGTATACCTTTGAACCTTTACTTTCCTCCATAACTCAATCTTTTGGTTGCCAAATTCCAAACATGAAAATTCGGAGTAGCATATCCAAGGAAGAAACCCTTGATAGCTTTGGCGCTAAACTTTCCATGCGGTTCAATCATAGTACATGGACTGCCAAAAGGTTCTAAGTGAGAAATGTCTGGTTTCCTTTTGTGTAACAGTTCGAAACAAGACTTTTCATGCTTTTTAACTGAAAGAACTCTGTTTAAAGTGTAGCAAGCAGTAGCCGTAGCCTCCCCCCCCATAACTAAACAGGAAACTCCAACTCTACCAACATCGTTCTTGCAGTTTCAATTATTGTTCAATTTTTTCTCCTAGCGACACCGTTTTGTTGTGGAGTGTAGCGAGAACTGTACTCATGAAGAATGCCCTTTGAAGTACAGAACTCATCTATTATGCGATTTTTGAACTCAGTGCCATTGTCGCTTTGGATCCTCTTTACTTTCAACGTGTACAAATTTTCTAGAAGAGTAAGAAGATTCTTGAGGATTTCAGGAGTTTCACTCTTGTGTGCCATAAACAATACCCAAGAAAATCTAGAGTAGTCATCAGTAACCACCAGACAATAAGCATCCCCAAAGTTTGTCTTTTGTTTCATAGGTCCGAAGAGCTCCATATGAAGACGTTCAAGAGGCATGCTGACAGTGTTGACTTTCTTAATCGGGTGAGACTTCTTCGTTTGCTTTCCTTTCTGGTACGAAACACAGGCATCTTGTAGATGAAAATTCTTCATAGGCACACCAGTCACAAGATTATTTTTCACCAAATGGTTCATTTTTCTCAAGTGAATGTGCCACATTCGCCTGTGCCAATATATAGACTCCTTTTCTGTGGTTATCGAGACAAAACATGTGACTTATGCAGATGTCGTAATCACTTGGCTCATGTCGAGAATATAAAGATCATTAACTCTTGGAGCTGATAAGAGAATCCATTCTTTTGGAATTTTAAACCCAGGCTTCAGCGCATAACAACCGGCATCTTCAAAATGCATGGTGAATTTCTTATCGCAGATCTGCGAAACACTCAGAAGATTGTGATCAATTTGTCGTACAAAATTGATCTTATCGAAAAACACAATACCATTGGAGATCTTTCCTTCTCCAGTGATGTATCCGCCTTTGTCTCCAGCAAATGCGACATAACCTCCTCTAATGCTTTTCACATCATAAAGAAGCCGTAAGTCGCCAGTCATGTTCCTAGATGCTCCATAGTCAGCAATCCAATGACTATTAAAAGTTCCTCCTGGAATATCCTGCACATTTCATTCAACAATTAGTTGGAGTTGGGACCCAAGCCTTAGTGGTCTTGGGTCATCCCTGATCATCAAGAAATGTGATTTCGATTTCTTGATGATTTTGAAATATTGCACCTCCCCCTGAACCTTCACCCGTTTTAGGTTTCCAATACTGATTTCGTTTACCAGATTGAGTTTTATTAAAAGATTTGAAGTTTCTAGTTTTAACGGTTGTGATGAACTTGGTTCCCTTTTAATAGATTTGACTTTTGGTTTTAAAGCCTTTTCTATTACCTTGACGTCGTTGTTTTGTTTCTTGTTCTTTAATAGTTTGCTTATCTAGTTTTGGTTAACCAGAACGACGTTGTTGGTGACCTTTTTCAGGAGGGGCTCTCTCTACAAACTTTTCTTTGGGAGGATTTGTATAGCTTTTGATGATATGTCCAAACTTCCCAAATTTAAAACAAGTTCTCCTTTCTACAAACTTAGGAGATTCCGATTGACGACCAGATGTCGAACCTGCAGACCAGAGGTACTTGTTCCTTCATCAGACCCATTTGTGTGTTGGGTGTAATTGTTTTGACTATTACGTTTTAAAATTTTGACTTGTTGAACAAAAATGGTATTTGATTTATTTTCAAAAGTCTCCACTTTATCAGTACCTCTTGATGCTACAAATTTAACATCATTGCTTTTCTTCTTGTAAAGAGCTCCCTTTGTTTCTAAATTTGATTGAGAAACCTTAGGCTTTGGAGCTCGTTGTTCTTGCTGTTTACCCTTAGAAGCAATAGGTTGTTGCTTTGTCGGTATTCTTTGATTTCCATATTGTTTTCTAACTTCATATTTTGGAATAGGATCACACTGAGTTACAACAACTCCCGGGATCCTCTTTCCTAAAAACTTACTGGTAGTATCTTCAAACACTTTATATATCAAAGATGGATTGACGTTTTTAATTGGAAAATCTTTGTTTGAATAGATTTTAACATCACCAACTAAAGTATACAACACATTATCACTTTTAACGGTAGACACAGATTCCTTGACAGGATCTATCACTTGTTTAGCAACAGACTGCATAGCAGGAGTAGGAGGATCACACAGAATATGACTCTTAATAGGAATTCCTACTCCTTTCAACTTATCAAGAGATTTATCCTGATCACTCACATCAGATTCATCATCAGACGAATCATAGTCCTCAATAATTGGAGCACTTTGATTCGTAGATGTTGAATTTCATGTTCCTTCAGATGAGTTACCCGAGGAACTGTCCGGTTTGAACCCTAATCCTGTAGTAACTTCCTCATTATCAAGAGGCACACTTGGTTCAAAACGAGGCATTTCCTCTTCATTGGGCATTCTGGTATAGTTCTGTCTCAAAGGGGGCGGACACGACTTATACCCAACGCCTTTCTTATTCCCTTTTAGCTGTTGAGCGTCTATAATGTGATCAAGCACATATCGGGAGTTAGAATAACTCTCCAATTTGAGCTTGATCGCATCATGCTCGCATTTTGCCATGGCTAGCTCTTTCTTAGTTTCCTCAATGATATTAATGTAGTTATTAATACCAGTTTGTTTGTTGAAAACAATTTTTGTTAATTCGGAAATGCTTTTCTTTAAAGTTTCGATTACTAATTTGAAATCTTTTTCATTTCGAGTTAAAGCCATGTTTGCCTCTTTGCATTTTGATAGCTCAATAACCAAACTCTGATTGTGACGATGTATCTTTTCTAATTCTTATTTGAAATATGCACAATTACTGCATACACTAGGAATGGGAGGGTCGGAATTTACCTGACTTGTCGAGGCTGCGACACTTTCCATAAAGGCAGTCTGATAAGAAAAAGATCCATCTTCAGAGAAGAACTTCTCCATTTCCTTTAATGCAACAGCAGCCTTCTTTATCATAAATGATTTCTGACACTTTAACTCCTCAGCTTCCTTTAACAAGCTATCAACATCAGAATCCATTTCCTCCTTCACATCTGCTTCTGAATTATAACCTCCCACACTCGAGCCTTCTTCATCCGAACTGCCACTATAACCCGAACTATCATCACTTTCAGAAAACTCTTCTTTGTGAACATGCTTGATGTGATTGATGATCTTGGCATAACATGCGGTTCCTCCTTCTCCTTCATCACCATCTTCGAACTGTACTGACCAGTTACACCCTTCATCAGTTTGAACGACTAATGCCCGATTGTTGTTTGAAGGTCCAGACTGGTTTTGGTTGGTTGTGTTGTTCACATCTACTATCCCTCTTTCATGGTTACCTTGATTTTTGTTGGAAGTACTTGTCTGATTTCGGACGGTATTTTGGTTGCCTTGTCTGCTCGGTCGAGTGCACTCACGCTTGAAGTGACCCTTTTCGCCGCAATTAAAGCACGTAACTGCGTCCTTGTCGAAACCGTACTTTGTATCCTTTTTCCTTTCCAAGGTAGTTCTCCCACTTCGTTTCATAAAATCCTTAGCCCTTCGAACAGCACTCGCAAATTCCCATTTAATGTCCATTAACTCCATTTCATCACGGTCTATCTGTTGATAATCTTCATTGGTCAAATTAATGTTTCCAATTTGACCTGCGACCAGTCCATAGTAGGCACTAAACATTGTGTTGAGAAGCTCCATATGTTCCTTTGCAACTTCTATACTGACTTTTGAAAGTTTTGAAGTATCAACTCTGACGGTTTTAGGGTTTTGGGGTTGAAAGTTGTTACGGTAACATGCTCGTTGTGGTTGGGCTTGTGGTGGTGGTGGCGGAAGATAGGCACTTAGATAAAATTGAGGTTGTGTTGTGGAAACTTGAGGTTGAGATTGGAGTTTAGGGAGCCAAGCACTCGGATCTAATTAAGGTTTTGAAAGGGCATGAGCTTGTGAAACAAGATGTGGTGGTGGGAGATAGGCATTTGGATCGAAAACCTGAGGAGCTGACTGGGGAAAAGGGCTTGTATTGGACACAAAGGCCGTTTGTAATTTTGGTTGTTGACTGGAACTGGATGCAGGATTAAACCCTCCAAGGTAAATTTCCGGATTTGAGGAACTGTAATGTGTTTAGCTTTTCGGATTTCTTCTTCATCCTTGTTTTCCATTTTCTGAACGAATTCATAGATACGACGAGTATCTAAAGCACCCGTATGCTTTAACAATTCAATGAATGGACTCCACTTTGGGGGTAGGGCATCAGTAAACCTTGCAACCATTTCCTGTTGAGTTGCAACAACATTATAAGAATACATTTCACTAAGTAAATGATAAAAACGAGTTGTCATATCATTTAATGTTTCATTTTCCATGAATTGAAATGCTTCAAATTCCTTTTTCAACAAATCGTGGCGTGTCTTTCTTGCAGCCGCATTTCCTTCTCCTCTTGCTACCAAGGCGTCCCATAAGGCTTTCTCGTTAGTACAATAAGCGAATTGATGATAAATGTCTTTGTGGAGTGCTTGTGTAAGGATAGCAAACGCCTTCTTTTCCAGATCATATGCCTTTTTGTTGTTTTCCACCATATTTTCCAAGGTCGTTGGATTCGATCCTGCTTCTTGAAGAGCCGTGTTATATGGCGTAGTGAAACATGTCCATAGCTCGGTGTTTTTCCCTAGAACATAAGTGTGAAATCGACCTTTCCATGATGGATAGTCGTTCATATGATTGAGCTTTGGTGGGCAATTGTTGCTACCCGTTTCACTTTCACTTAATAACAAATTCTGAATGCTTTGATTTGGATTCGTTACGCATGCCCATTGACTTGCAGAAGTGGTTTGTTGTGGAATCATATTTTTCATCCAAGCCGCTGCGGAGGTCGGATCTTGACCCGAGCTTGAGCCACTGCTCCAATCCCATGGACTAGTACTCATGTTTGATGTATGAATGAGAATACCTAGTCACAAACTTAAAATGAAACTGTTAAAAAACGTTTGCAAAGCTTCTGTTGAAAATTTCACAAGTGACACCCACAAAGAACTAGGTTCTTCGCGAAAGACCAGGTTAGAGAAGAATGGTTTTTCGTCAAGAACAATTGCTACGAAGAACAGGTTCTTCGTCAACAACGCTTTTACGAAAAACTGGGTTTTTCGTCGAGGGCAATTTGACGAAAGACCAGGTTGTTCGTCGCCTGGGTTCTTCGTTGACAATCAGACACAAACACAGAGAGTTGTTGAGATTTTTCAAAAACTAAATCTTATCTTGTCCTGACAAAGACACCCTCGTTCAACCTAACAACATGCCTGTCTTACCAACCCATCATGTTGTACCAATATTTTAATCAATTTTACTTTAATTAAATTCAAGAACAATTTTGAATATATGAAGAACTTCTTGAAGATATGAATTTTCCAGCCAAACTGTTCACTGGAGAAATTTTCCGAAACACGAAATTTGCTTAAACTTTCAATAAAAACCAAATTTTATCATGTAAACATGCAATATAACAAGGTTTTTGATAAAACTTATAGCAAATAACAAGATCTTGACTGGTTTTCTTTAAAGACTTTTTTCCAGAAAATTATGAACGTCAATGATCACAGTTTCAGAAAATCACATAAGCAACTTGATAAGACACAACTATGTTTGGTTTTAAACAAGGATAAGAGCCACGACTCTGATACCACTTGTAGGTCCGTTTTTCTAGGACCAAAGCCGTGGTGAGTGTGAAATTAGTTCAAGACGGGAGAGATTAGAGACGGATAAGCAAAACTTCTTTGTATTAATTGGTAGTAAAACATTACAAATCGGCCCGATTGCAAGCTAACCAAACTAATACCAAAGGAGTATACATCCGGGGAGAGACCAAGTGGTGATCTCTCCCCTAAACCACACAACTCACTGTGAACTCTCTCAAATGAGCTCACTCTCTCTCTCTCTCTCTTGCACTCATGTGAAAATGACAAAAGGGTTGCTATTTATAGCCACACCCCCTTTGTCTAGCAAACACACATGGTCAAACAAATAACCCACTCGTTTGACCACTTCAAACGAGCGGGTCATCACATTTTCATTTGACCGTTTCACTAACTATTACAAATTCAGCATAAAATAAATCTAATCTATTCGACAAGCATCTGACACAAAATCTGCATCAACAAGCTAGACATAAATTAAACATAGGATTTACAAATTTCAGTGCGTCGATTCACTATTTTGTATTTTACAATAATATTCTAATTATAAATGTCTCAGGCAAATGCACAGATGTTGTACGTCATACTCTAGAGGTGGTGGCAGGTGGTTATTTACGGTTGGAATGTGTGAGGTGCGTGGGTTGTACAGGTTGCTGTAGGTGAGATTAGAGACGAGAGAAGGAGAGATTGAGAGACCACAAAGATAGAGAAGGAGGGTTATCTAAAAGATGAAATGAAAATATTGCCCTTATGTGCTCATGTGCTCATGTGCAAGGCATATGATTATATTAAACTGAAAAAACAAATTTGGTTAGGGCATAACGTGTAACATTTTAGAACATTAAGTATAAAATTCATCTATATTAAAGGTAAAGGACAGCGTCTAAAATTTGCTATATAGATAAAGGACAAAACTTGTAATTCACTCTATTTTTGTGTGTGCTTTTAACTAAGAAACATCTTAATAATATATCCATATAATAAAGTAAATTAGATATTAGTTGGTATATAACATATCCATATAATAAATACAAATGGATCGTTTTGTCAATCAGTATAATGTTTAGTATAACAGGTTATTTATTAATATTATTTTCAATGATTATAGCCATATAATTGTTTTATTATCTTTTATATATTTAATATTTCTTTTGTTTTTCTACTTATCTATACTATATAATAAAAGAAACCAATGGGAGGACACATGTCATTCATTGAAGCCATCTATTTTTTTATGTATAAATATCAATTAAAAGATAATTATAAAATTAAATTTAATATAAATTTAAACAATTCGTATAGGAGATAATATAATATTTTAAAATATTTATCCGATTTCAAAATTATTTATCGTGAAATTAACAAAATATGTATGCTAAATATAAATTAATATACTGTAAATGATTTATTTATTTTATTAAACTAAAGTAGTAACCTATTTCAAAAATGTTCATAAGGGGTAAACAAAAATTTTAATCAATGTTTATTGGTTCTATACTTTTATTTTCACGTTCAACTCTCAACTCAAATACGTTAATCACTATTGTAGGATCGATCTGTGACCCAAACGAGTCGTTCAGAAGAGTTCTTAGGCTATACGAAAGGCGGAAACAGACGTATAAACTCGAAACAGCTTGATTATCACTTTAAACTTCTTGTATATTGAATTAACAGCGATTACAGTCACAAGAAATACCGGCAGCACTTCGGTACAAGTTCCTGATTCCCCACCAAATGAAATGATCACTAGCCTATTTATAGAGTTTCTGATTCCCCATGAAAGTGCAATGTTCATTTCGTGGGAAATCAACATTTCGTGGGAAATCAACTCTAAAACTCTATTTTCCTGAACTACGAAACTCGATCTAACATATCTAGTGTAAGACTCCATACAAGACGAAGTCGACAGATGTATGCACTAACAGACTCCCCCTCAGATGTTGACGAGTCTTCAGTGTCAAGTCTTTTCATCTTCAGTCTTTATCAGTCTTTGGGCTTTTCTTTCCAATCAACATCAACAGACTCCCCCTAACAATGTGCTGGCATTCCTTAAGTTCATCAGCATCATCTGCTTTAGGATCGTAGTCTTGCAATTTACAGATTCAAGCAACACAACCTGGTTCACCTGCAAATTCTCTACCCAAAACATAAGTTTCATAAAAGATAAGATACAACAAATATAGAAACTCTACTATCCACTTATAGACACAATCTGAACAAGAAGATTTATCATGCAAGTCACTGATGAATCACTTGTATATATATCATTTTCATTTCAAACATCTTTAAACAAACTTTCCCAAACCTGTTCATCATGTTCAGCACTCAGAATTTTGAAAATTAGCTTTTCAATATCAGTTGTCAAAAATCTTTTTGGATTTTTCAAAATTTATGCTAAAACACAACGAAAATCTTTTTGGATTTTGAAATAACAGAAATGAAATGCAGTAAAGAAATATTTACAAACAATATTTTTTAGAGTTTGTGTAAAAGGATCATATCAGTTTATGAGACAAATCACCAACACCGTTAAGCTTGTAACATTTTAAGTTCTAAACGATTCAATTAGATTATCAGTATACTGATCCACTTAAATTTTCACACAAAGTTCAATTGTTCCGAGATACGAGATTAATGTTTTAGATACTTAAACTTTTTCGCGTGTCCCACCACTTGAATATACTCCCGTATCCAGATCCCAATATTCAGTCTTACAGGTGAGTATACCTAGATGATATCTATACGGGGTTAGATGCGAAACCTTGAGAGCTCAGGTCAGAACATCTGTTCAGCAGAGAGATGACGGCTCGACTTTTGGTGGGTCCCCTTTAGAGGATCGTTTTTACAACATCATAGATTAGCAATTTTATTGTCTCATCATTTATGTTGAGGGCGGCGCTATTTTTCAAGCAAGCGTAAAGTATTCTCCGGGGACTAGGCCGTTGCTTCCGCATTATCAGAAGTCCCGGGATAATACCCTAGATATCACTAAGCATAAAGACCTAGTATCTCCGAAGAGGGGTCCTTCAAACAAGATTTCGGGGGTTACCCATATATCCGAGAGATGTTACCGACGAATAAGCAAGTTTGAATTTAGGTTTATATCTCGTCACAATCTACTAAATGTGCAAAAACGAACTGGCATATCATCAGTGATCGTCCACTGATGTACTATCATTTCCTCTTTTATACAACAAAACTCATTTTTTGAATTTATCATACTTTTGGCTTTTTCAAATTTTCTAATGTTTTTGGATTTTCTGTGAAATTTTTACTCCCCCTAAAATGCAAACACAATTAAATGAAAATTTGAAAACAAACTGTACAAACAAATTGACAACTGATATTAAATCACTTCAAATCGCCATCCACTCGGCATAAACAATCAGAACTCCTCTTCACAACAAACTATTTTCCCATTGTGATTTCAAAACACTTAAGTTTGTTTTAATCAAATGGTTTTTCCAGAAAATTAGTTTTGTTGATTTTCAAACCACTTGTAGATTAGGGGATAAACTCATCATTTTTTCTCCAAAATACCACTTCTAAGTATGGTCCAATCAAGTTCAATTTAATGATCTTGATTAACCACTTGCAGGTTCACTCACCAACAATAATCACTTGTAAATCAAAATATAACAATTTAAAGATATCACCTGTAGATTTACCAAACAAACATTTCAAGAATGATGCCGATTCCTGCTCCACTCTTACCAACCTGAGAGCTCCGGCAAGTCAGGTGTTTAATCAAACATAATGTCCACCCAAGCCTGACCAGCCTTGGCTGATTTTGGAACACATCTGTCCCACCAACATTTTGATTTGTAAAACTCTTTTGCACCCTTTACCTTCCTATCAACCATCTTCCCAAAAATATGTTTGACTTTCCCATTGAAAGCCTTCTCAACATCAAATTCTCTTTTATCAGTGAAGAATTGATTTGAGATCTCAACCTTACCAACTTTCTTCATCAAATTTTCCTTTGACAATGAAGGAAAATTTTCATCATTTACTTTTGGAACGTAATTCACAATCTTTTTCTCAACCAGAGACTCCTCTGATTTTATGGAATCAGATTCATTGTCAAAACTATTCTCAGTTTTAACAACCCATTTTTGCTTGTTCATATCGCCTTTTCTTTTATAAAAACGTTTTGAACTTTCACCCTTTTCAAAACTAGAGTTTTCAAACACTTTATCAGTTTTCAAAGATAGTTCTGTCTTATGAACAAATTTTCTTCTTGAATCAAAGTTAGAAGAAACTCCCTATTCTTTGTAGTTGGACTTGGGACAATTCCAAGTAATATGCCCAATTTCTTGGCATTTGAAACAAGTTCTTCTATCAACTTTTTGAGTAAACTTTCTCACATTCTTCTTTACTTCAGCAAGAAACTCCTGGTTTGACTATTTCCAGAAAGGTTTCTTCTCCTCATCTTCAGAACTCCCACCTGCAACAAATTTTGTTTTTGGTTTATAAGTTTTCTGATTTTTATAATTTTCTTGTGAAATAAAACCAAGACCTTTCTCTTTGAGATTACCATTATGGTTTGGTTTCTTTTGAAAACCATAACCACAACCATAACCCATTTTCCTGTTAACTCTTTGTTGAGTTCTTGAAGAAGTGTATTTGTTAGGTTTTCCATCAAGATTTAAATCTTTTATTTCAGAAATGTTAATTTCTGTTAATTTGAAAACTTGTTTAATCATTTCAATTTTAACACCTCTTATTGGAAATTCTTCATCAGAAAATAATTTGTCCGAATTATTCAAGGTATATGCAACCTTAAACATTTCATCATTTAAAGTATTCTTTGATAACAAGAATTCCTTATTGTAAATCCTCTTGACCGGCGAACTCGGACTCTTCTCAGACGAACTTGAACTATCTGACTTAGACTCCGGCTTTTGTGACAACTCGAATTTCCAAGATTCTATTTCGCATTTATTGCACGTTCTTGTATTATTTAGTTGTTACTCGCACAATTGATTGTCATGGAATCTTATATGTTTTAATTGTGTGATTGTGCATGATTGTTTGTTAATGGTGAAATTGGTAAATATATGAACATGGTGGTGGAATTGTGAAATTGTTAGGGGATGGTGTACTTGTGTAAAATATAGAAATTGAGGGTGTATAGCGTAGTTAGTGAAAACTAAACCATACTTAACCCTAATCTCTTTTACTAATCATTCACTAATCATCACAAGAATCAAAAACACGTACCCACATTCCCTAATCCCCTCTACAACCATCTTCTTATCATTCTTGGAATCACAAGTCTTTTGCATCAAGGTTGATTGCAAATTCATCTAGGATCGAATCAAGGTAATTGTTTAATCATTGTGTGATGTTAAATTGTTGATTGATTGATTGGTGTCAAAACCCTAGTTTCTCATATGATAATCTCTGCATGATTGATTGTTTCTGATTCATGAAAATGATTTGGGTTGTGGTGGAATCATTGTTTGATGATTTAGAAGCAAGATAGGTTGAATGATAGATTGATGATTGATCATTGCACTGTACAAACGTATGAATTTAGGGTTTTCATGTTCGTATGATAGCAAAACGTAACTGTTCTGATCATATTGATTCTGTGCAAATTGAAGTTCACGCATGTAACTGTCTGAGTTTAATGTTATATCATATGTCTGAGTTTATTTGAGAACATGGTCCGAGTATAATGTGCTTGATGTTGTCCGAATATAATGCCTTATAATTGGACCGAGTTTATTAAAATGTCATTGGGTCCGAGTATGTTAATGAAAAGTTGCCCGAGTTTAATGGATTGGATGTTGTCCGAGTTTGATAAATATACTTGGTCCGAGTTTAATGGTTAGATAGTGGACCGAGTTTAATGGTTAGATAGTGGACCGAGTTTAAATGATTGATTGGACCGAGTTTATTAAGCTCACATTGGTCCGAGTTTCTCATCCTTTCCCTTGTCCGACTTTAAAACGGTTATGTGGCCCGAGTTTAATCATGCTTCAAGTGGTCCGAGTTTAATCGTGCTTTAAGTGGTCCGAGCTTAATCATGCTTCAAGTGGTCCGAGTTTCTTGGTCTTATGATGGGCCGAGTTTAATACAAGGACACTAGGGTCCGAATTTAAATGATTGTGCAATGTCCGACTTATTTTGAAACAAGTATAGGCTATCCGAGTTTGTAAGGGGGTAGCCCATTATCCGAGTTTCATATACTTGTTGATTGCCTGTGATGAACTTAGTGAATGTGTTGACTTGCAATATGGGCCTGATTCCTTGAAATACATACACAAGTCTGAAATCCTTCGCAATGGTACTTAATATGACTTTCGTTGAGGTTATGATAGACTAAGTTACATATATGGCGTTTGCAATACCAAATTCAAAACCCTATATGGCACGAAGTGGCATTGCTTGTCACCGTATGCTTACTATATGATTCTTCATGCTATTGTTTATGTCTGTATACGAATCTGTATGATGTTGTGTGCTGCTATACGTGAACAAACCATCTTATGTCATCCTGTACACCATAATCACACTGAACACAATTACTTGAATATCAATGACTTGCAAGCCCTAACTGGATGCAAACACTTACATCGTATCATGTGCAACACATCCTAGGTCGTGTGTAACGGACTTAGACGATAAGCAAACCCTAGAAGCAATAACATACCGAGCAAACCAAGGTGAGTTCACACTCTTACCAAGGCATGGGATTCCCGGGGCGTTGGGAATGGGATTGAAAGGATAAGGTTGAATAGATACACTACTGACACTATGACTAGACTACCATATTACTATCCTCGGATGTGAAGGATACTTATGCTGATCACTATCCTCGGATGTGAAGGATACTTATACTGATCACTATCCTCGGTTGTGAAGGATACCTATACTGATCACTATCCTCGGATGTGAAGGATACTCATACTGATCACTATCCTCGGATGTGCAGGATACTTATACTGATCACTATCCTCGGTTGTGAAGGATACTTATAGTTACGAATAGTCTAGTGGTTATACAACGTGGGAAGCCCCCACCAATAGAACGTACTAACGGCCCAGTAGAGCCACCTGTCACAAACGAACTTACTATTACGCATTTACTTTCTGTGAACTCGCTCAACTAGTTGTTGACCCTCTGTTACATGCCTTGCAGGACGTTAGGTATATGGAGCTTGCACACGGAGGAGCTGGTCGTTGTGGGACTTGGATCTTGATTATCTTGTTAAACACTTTTGATAATTGATACTTATTTGCTATGGGTTTTACGATAATACGCTTCCGCTAAACGATGTTAACTTACTTATGTTTTGGAAACACCTTTCATATGGAATTGGTTTGGATTATATTGCATTTACTTTTAATTATTACAATGTTCTGTATGATTGGTGGCTTGATCCTGGTCAGTCACGCTCCCAAGCGGTGATACTCCGCAGGTGGATTTTGGGGGTGTGACAGATTGGTATCAGAGCCATTGGTTATAGAGAACTTGGTTTTAATATGGGGAAAACGTTTTTTATTAAAACCAGACTATAACCAGAACAGTGCTCTCAACGATCCACAACGACGCTTCGCTCCACGTGCAAGACTCGACATCCTAGGTAATAAGGTTTATGTTTATTACCTGCTTGCTAGAACTGCCTAGAACCTTGCTCGTAGTATGCTTACATTACTTTGCTCACAACTTGTTATTGCTTAAGAACACATACGTGCTTACACTTTTCTGTCATCGCACTATTCGCGAACTTTTCTCACTTATGATGCCTTTGATGTGAAGATCAATGGCCGGACGTATCAACATGACTCAAGCCCAGCTAGAGGCTCTTGTTCAGGCTCAAGTTGCTGCGGCACTTGCAGCTGCTCAAGCAGGTAGTATACCCTGCAGTATAGACACATACTAGGATCTTTAGATTCTACATAAATTCTCGTATTTAACTTTGTCCTATTCATACACAATAGGTCAGCACGCTCAGCAACCAATTTGCACTTTCAAGAACTTTATGGATTGTCGTCCTAGCACGTTCAGTGGCACTGAAGGAGCAGTTGGACTCCTCCACTGGTTTGAAAAGCTCGAGTCTGTGTTCGAGATGTGTGAATGCCCTGAGGCACGCAGGGTTAAGTTTGCCACTGGTACTTTGGAAGGGATCGCGTTGACTTGGTGGAACGCGCAAGTGCAGATCCTAGGGTTGGCAGCTGCTAACGCCACCCCTTGGAATGACTTTAAGGAATTGATTAAGCGTGAATACTGCACTCGGGAAGACATCCACAAGCTGGAGGATGAGTTTTATCATTTGAAGATGACTGGGTCAGAAATCGAGGCTTATACAAAGAGATCGAACGAGTTGGCTGTGTTGTGTCCAACCATGGTAGACCCTCCATACAAGCGTATTGAGTTATATCTCAAGGGTTTGGCGCCAGAAATTCAGAGCCATGTAACATCGGCTAATCTCGACAACATTCAGGCTATTCAGCGCCTCGCTCACCGCATTACAGATCAGGCAGTGGATCAGAACAGACTGCCAAAGCGTATCAGTGCTACTGCTACCGCTACTGCTTCTACTACACTTGCTACTCCCAGTGAAAGTAAGAGAAAATGGGATGGGGATTCTAGCAAGGGGTCAGCTTCAGTGCAGTCACAAGCTCAGCAGCGAAAGACAAACAGTTACCAGAGTCCCAGTCAGCACTCCTCAGGCAGCCACAGACAGGGGGGATATCGAGGGAACCTCCCGAAGTGTAACACCTGCAACAAGCACCATAGTGGTCAGTGTAATAAGGGTCGCTGTCAAAGATGCCTCAAGATGGGTCACGAGGCCAAAGATTGTAGAAGCCCTCGACCTGCGAACCAGAATCAGCAGCAGCCTCAAGCACAGCAGAACCAGCAGCAGGGTAACAAAGGGTGTTTTCATTGCGGTGCAGAGGGTCACTTCAAACGGCACTGCCCTCAGCTGAACAGGAACCAGAACAACAACAACAACCATAACAACAACCAGGGAAACGGGAACAACAACAACAACAACGGGGGAAACAACAACAATGGCAATGATGCAAGGGGCCATGTGTTTGTGTTGGGGCAGGGTGATGCCAGAAATGATCCCAACGTCGTTATGGGTAAGTTTCTTCTCGACGACATCTATGTTACTGTTTTATTTGATTCGGGTGCGGATACGAGTTATATGTCTTTGAAAATGAGTAAATTGTTAAAACGTGCACCAACACCCCTAAACACCAAGCATGTCGTAGAACTAGCAAACGGTAAAAGTGTAGAAGCCACACAGATAGTTAAGGGTTGTAGCATTGTCTTAGCTGGTCAGACCTTCTCCATCGACCTTATTCCTATAGTTCTGGGTAGTTTCGACATCGTCATCGGCATGGATTGGTTATCCAAGCAGCAGGCAGAGATTCTATGTAAGGAGAAGATCATTCGTATTCCTCGTTCGGGAAAGGAACCTCTCGAGGTTCAAGGCGACAAGAGTGGTGCTGTGGTTGGCATCATCTCTTTCCTGAAGGCTCAGAAATGTTTACGAAAGGGGCATACTGCTATCTTGGCATTGGTTACTGATGCAGCTTCGAAAGAGAAAAGGATAGAGGATATTCCAGTTGTACGAGAATTTCCTCAGGTGTTTCCAGAAGATTTACCTGGCCTACCGCCTCATCGTCAGGTCGAATTTCAAGTCGAACTAGCTCCAGGAGCCGCACCTATAGCTCGCGCACCGTATCGTTTAGCCCCAACGGAATTGGAAGAACTGTCAAAGCAACTGCAAGAGCTCTTGGAGAAGGGCTTCATTCGTCCAAGCTCTTCGCCTTGGGGAGCTCCAGTACTATTCGTGAAAAAGAAGGATGGCACTTTCAGAATGTGCATTGATTATCGCGAACTGAACAAGGTCACGGTGAAGAACCGCTATCCTCTTCCTCGTATTGACGACTTATTCGACCAGTTGCAAGGGTCGAGTTACTACTCCAAGATTGATCTAAGGTCAGGTTATCATCAGTTGAGAGTCCGGGATGAGGACGTCTCCAAGACAGCATTCAGAACTCGCTACGGCCATTACGAGTTTCTGGTCATGCCATTCGGGCTTACAAACGCGCCTGCAGTCTTCATGGATCTTATGAACAGGGTGTGCAAACCCTATCTTGACAAGTTCGTCATTGTCTTCATCGACGACATTCTGATCTACTCCAAGAGTCAGGAGGAGCACGAGCAGCACTTACGTCTTATCTTGGAACTTCTTCGAAAGGAGCAACTGTACGCAAAGTTTTCAAAATGCGACTTCTGGCTTCGTGAAGTCCACTTCTTAGGCCATGTGGTAAACAAGGATGGGATTCATGTCGATCCATCCAAGGTAGATTCGATCAGGAATTGGCCAGCACCGCGTACACCAACAGAAATACGCCAATTCTTGGGTTTGGCGGGATACTACAGGCGGTTTATCAAAGACTTCTCCAAGATCGCGCAGCCGCTTACTATGCTAACACAGAAAGGTGTCGTTTACAGATGGGGTAATACGCAGGAGACTGCTTTTCAGTACTTGAAGGATAGACTATGCAGCGCACCTATCCTCTCACTGCCCGAGGGCACGGATGACTTCGTGGTTTACTGTGACGCATCGATACAGGGGCTTGGTTGTGTATTGATGCAGCGGGATAAAGTTATTGCCTACGCCTCTCGTCAACTCAAGGTTCATGAACGGAACTACACGACGCACGATTTAGAGCTGGGAGCTGTGGTTTTTGCACTTAAGATATGGCGACACTACCTGTACGGTACCAAGTGCACAATTTACACCGATCACAGGAGTCTCGAGCATATCTTCAAGCAGAAGGAATTGAATATGCGTCAACGACGATGGGTCGAGCTGCTTAATGACTACGAATGCGCTATCAAGTATCATCCAGGCAAGGCCAATGTTGTGGCTGACGCCCTCAGTCGGAAAGACACCCTACCTAAGCGCGTGCGAGCGCTACAGCTTACTATACAGTCTAGTCTTCCTTCTCAGATACGAGCTGCTCAAATGGAAGCTCTGAAACCCGAGAACGTCACAGCTGAAGCCTTACGCGGTTCAAGGCAACAAATGGAACAAAAGGAAGACGACGCCTACTATGTAACGGGGCGTATTTGGGTCCCACTTTATGGCGGTCTACGAGAGCTTGTGATGGACGAAGCGCACAAGTCTCGCTACTCGGTACATCCAGGTGCGGATAAAATGTACCACGATATCAAAACAACATACTGGTGGCCAAGTATGAAAGCCCACATCGCCACCTATGTTGGCAAGTGCTTGACCTGTGCGAGAGTCAAGGTTGAATATCAGAAACCAGCAGGCCTACTTCAGTAGCCCAAGATACCTCAATGGAAATGGGAAGAAATTTCCATGGATTTCGTTACAGGCCTACCTAGATCTCAGCGTGGGAACGATACAATATGGGTAATCGTGGATCGACTCACCAAGTCTGCACACTTCCTAGCTATAAAGGAAACGGATAAGTTCTCCACTCTCGCAGACATTTATCTTAAAGAAGTTGTTTCGAGGCACGGAGTGCCCACATCCATTATTTCGGATCGGGATGCACGATTCACGTCAGAGTTATGGCAAGCGATGCACAAAGCGTTTGGCTCTCGTTTAGACATGAGCACAGCATATCATCCTCAGACGGATGGGCAGTCTGAGCGAACTATTCAAACTCTAGAAGACATGCTTCGAGCGTGTGTTATCGATTTCGGCAACGGCTGGGAAAAGCACCTCCCTTTAGTGGAGTTTTCATACAATAACAGCTATCATACCAGCATTCAAGCCGCTCCATTCGAGGCATTGTACGGACGTAAATGCCAGTCACCTCTCTGTTGGGCAGAGGTGGGGGATAGTCAGATTACGGGTCCAGAGATTGTAGTGGACGCCACAGAAAAGATTGCGCAGATACGGCAACGCATGGCGGCAGCTCGCGACCGTCAGAAAGCTTACGCGGATAAGCGTAAGAGGCCGTTGGAATTTCAGGTCGGGGACCGGGTTTTACTTAAAGTCTCACCCTGGAAGGGTGTGGTTCGATTTGGTAAACGAGGCAAACTCAATCCGCGGTATGTCGGACCGTTCGAGATCATTGAGAAAATTGGCAAAGTGGCCTACAAACTGAACCTACCAGCTGAACTCGGTGCAGTTCACAATGTATTTCACGTGTCGAATCTGAAGAAATGCCTATCAGATGAGACCCTCATAGTTCCTTTTAAGGAACTCACTATCGATGAGCGGTTGCAGTTCGTCGAGGAGCCAGTTGAAATCACGGACCGGGATGTTAAGGTCCTCAAGCACAAGAGAATCCCTCTTGTTTGAGTTCGTTGGAACTCCAGACGTGGCCCAGAGTACACCTGGGAACGCGAAGACCAAATGAAAGAAAAGTACCCCCAGTTATTCGAAACCAATGCAACCACTACTGAGGCTGAAGCTACTACTGCTGAATTTCGGGACGAAATTCCAAATCAACGGGGGGATGATGTGACACCCCAGGAAAACCAGTGAACGATGTAACTTACCTAGCTTCCTCAGTGAGTGCGTACCAAATTTCGGGACGAAATTTCTTTTAAGTTGGGGATAATGTGACAACTCGAATTTCCAAGATTCTATTTCGCATTTATTGCACGTTCTTGTATTATTTAGTTGTTACTCGCACAATTGATTGTCATGGAATCTTATATGTTTTAATTGTGTGATTGTGCATGATTGTTTGTTAATGGTGAAATTGGTAAATATATGAACATGGTGGTGGAATTGTGAAATTGTTAGGGGATGGTGTACTTGTGTAAAATATAGAAATTGAGGGTGTATAGCGTAGTTAGTGAAAACTAAACCATACTTAACCCTAATCTCTTTTACTAATCATTCACTAATCATCACAAGAATCAAAAACACGTACCCACATTCCCTAATCCCCTCTACAACCATCTTCTTATCATTCTTGGAATCACAAGTCTTTTGCATCAAGGTTGATTGCAAATTCATCTAGGATCGAATCAAGGTAATTGTTTAATCATTGTGTGATGTTAAATTGTTGATTGATTGATTGGTGTCAAAACCCTAGTTTCTCATATGATAATCTCTGCATGATTGATTGTTTCTGATTCATGAAAATGATTTGGGTTGTGGTGGAATCATTGTTTGATGATTTAGAAGCAAGATAGGTTGAATGATAGATTGATGATTGATCATTGCACTGTACAAACGTATGAATTTAGGGTTTTCATGTTCGTATGATAGCAAAACGTAACTGTTCTGATCATATTGATTCTGTGCAAATTGAAGTTCACGCATGTAACTGTCTGAGTTTAATGTTATATCATATGTCTGAGTTTATTTGAGAACATGGTCCGAGTATAATGTGCTTGATGTTGTCCGAATATAATGCCTTATAATTGGACCGAGTTTATTAAAATGTCATTGGGTCCGAGTATGTTAATGAAAAGTTGCCCGAGTTTAATGGATTGGATGTTGTCCGAGTTTAATGAATTTAGGGTTTTCATGTTCGTATGATAGCAAAACGTAACTGTTCTGATAGCAAAACGTAACTGTTCTGATCATACTGTTAGTGAAAACTAAACCATACTTAACCCTAATCTCTTTTACTAATCATTCACTAATCATCACAAGAATCAAAAACACGTACCCACATTCCCTAATCCCCTCTACAACCATCTTCTTATCATTCTTGGAATCACAAGTCTTTTGCATCAAGGTTGATTGCAAATTCATCTAGGATCGAATCAAGGTAATTGTTTAATCATTGTGTGATGTTAAATTGTTGATTGATTGATTGGTGTCAAAACCCTAGTTTCTCATATGATAATCTCTGCATGATTGATTGTTTCTGATTCATGAAAATGATTTGGGTTGTGGTGGAATCATTGTTTGATGATTTAGAAGCAAGATAGGTTGAATGATAGATTGATGATTGATCATTGCACTGTACAAACGTATGAATTTAGGGTTTTCATGTTCGTATGATAGCAAAACGTAACTGTTCTGATCATATTGATTCTGTGCAAATTGAAGTTCACGCATGTAACTGTCTGAGTTTAATGTTATATCATATGTCTGAGTTTATTTGAGAACATGGTCCGAGTATAATGTGCTTGCTGTTGTCCGAATATAATGCCTTATAATTGGACCGAGTTTATTAAAATGTCATTGGGTCCGAGTATGTTAATGAAAAGTTGCCCGAGTTTAATGGATTGGATGTTGTCCGAGTTTGATAAATATACTTGGTCCGAGTTTAATGGTTAGATAGTGGACCGAGTTTAATGGTTAGATAGTGGACCGAGTTTAAATGATTGATTGGACCGAGTTTATTAAGCTCACATTGGTCCGAGTTTCTCATCCTTTCCCTTGTCCGACTTTAAAACGGTTATGTGGCCCGAGTTTAATCATGCTTCAAGTGGTCCGAGTTTAATCGTGCTTTAAGTGGTCCGAGCTTAATCATGCTTCAAGTGGTCCGAGTTTCTTGGTCTTGTGATGGGCCGAGTTTAATACAAGGACACTAGGGTCCGAATTTAAATGATTGTGCAATGTCCGACTTATTTTGAAACAAGTATAGGCTATCCGAGTTTGTAAGGGGGTAGCCCATTATCCGAGTTTCATATACTTGTTGATTGCCTGTGATGAACTTAGTGAATGTGTTGACTTGCAATATGGGCCTGATTCCTTGAAATACATACACAAGTCTGAAATCCTTCGCAATGGTACTTAATATGACTTTCGTTGAGGTTATGATAGACTAAGTTACATATATGGCGTTTGCAATACCAAATTCAAAACCCTATATGGCACGAAGTGGCATTGCTTGTCACCGTATGCTTACTATATGATTCTTCATGCTATTGTTTATGTCTGTATACGAATCTGTATGATGTTGTGTGCTGCTATACGTGAACAAACCATCTTATGTCATCCTGTACACCATAATCACACTGAACACAATTACTTGAATATCAATGACTTGCAAGCCCTAACTGGATGCAAACACTTACATCGTATCATGTGCAACACATCCTAGGTCGTGTGTAACGGACTTAGACGATTAGCAAACCCTAGAAGCAATAACATACCGAGCAAACCAAGGTGAGTTCACACTCTTACCAAGGCATGGGATTCCCGGGGCGTTGGGAATGGGATTGAAAGGATAAGGTTGAATAGATACACTACTGACACTATGACTAGACTACCATATTACTATCCTCGGATGTGAATGATACTTATACTGATCACTATCCTCGGATGTGAAGGATACTTATACTGATCACTATCCTCGGTTGTGAAGGATACCTATACTGATCACTATCCTCGGATGTGAAGGATACTCATACTGATCACTATCCTCGGATGTGCAGGATACTTATACTGATCACTATCCTCGGTTGTGAAGGATACTTATAGTTACGAATAGTCTAGTGGTTATACAACGTGGGAAGCCCCCACCAATAGAACGTACTAACGGCCCAGTAGAGCCACCTGTCACAAACGAACTTACTATTACGCATTTACTTTCTGTGAACTCGCTCAACTAGTTGTTGACCCTCTGTTACATGCCTTGCAGGACGTTAGGTATATGGAGCTTGCACACGGAGGAGCTGGTCGTTGTGGGACTTGGATCTTGATTATCTTGTTAAACACTTTTGATAATTGATACTTATTTGCTATGGGTTTTACGATAATACGCTTCCGCTAAACGATGTTAACTTACTTATGTTTTGGAAACACCTTTCATATGGAATTGGTTTGGATTATATTGCATTTACTTTTAATTATTACAATGTTCTGTATGATTGGTGGCTTGATCCTGGTCAGTCACGCTCCCAAGCGGTGATACTCCGCAGGTGGATTTTGGGGGTGTGACAACTTTGACCCTTCATCCATATCCAACACCTGATCGACAACCTTTTTAATTAACTCAGACTCATGATCAGTGTCAGACGCTGTGAATGTGACATCAATATTGTCTGGTAATTCATCAATGATTTCAGACTTTAATTTGATGTTGAGAGCCTTTTTAACCCGTTCCTCATTTGGATTTCTGGGAGAATAACTTTCAAAAATCGGGGGCGGACATATGTTATACTTGACACTTTGTGTCTTACCAATATCCTTTTCTTTTTCTTTCTTCTTGAAAGCATCAAGACCTGCAATAGTAGGATAAACACGATCAATCAAATAATCACACATAGTATAACTCAACAGTAATCGTTTAATCCTTTCACTCTCAATCTTCTCAAGTTCCAACTCCTGCTTCAGCTTAGCACAGTCTTCGATGTAATCATTTATAACACTCTGCTTTGTCATCAAAGTTGCGCTCATTTTTTCCATTGCTTTCTCAATTTCTGAATTTGTCTTTTTCAGACTATCAACTGTCCTGTTCAGCACATCATACGACTCCTTCACATATTTCACATCAGACAGTAAATCTTCTTTAATCTTCTCCAATTCCGCAGTCTTCTTGTCTTTCTCCTCACAATCTTTGCTAGATTCTGAACATTTCAAACATGGTTTTTCAACTTCAACCACTTTTTCAACTATCTTCTCAACTTCAATAGTCTTTTCAACTTCAACAAGTTTCTCGACTTCAACAATTTTTTCTATTTCGACAATCTTCTCTATTCGACAACATTTTCAACTACAACTATTTTTTCTACCACTTTCTCCACTTCAACAATTTTTCTATTGCATTCTCAGTTACTGCTTCAACTTTTGTTTCTTCAGCTTCTGTCTTTGCCTTTTCATCAGCTAGTAACTTTGCTGCTTCCAGCTCTCTCTTCAGTTTGTCAATCTTCTTTTGATTCAGCATCTCAACTTTATCTGCATAGAAAAAATTAAAACTATCAGGATTAGTTCTTTTTCTACATTTGTTAAGATATTCTTCCTCATCATCAGTGTCAACATCACTTCCTAGATTTGGAAAAATTGGAATTCTTTTCTGACTAACTTCATTTTCCAGAACTCGGGCAACTAGAGCTGATCCAGGTATGTATTTGTCCCAACTAAAACCCTCTGCAACCTTTTCATCATCTTGATGAATGATTAAAGCTTTCTTCTTTCCATTGTCAATGGCATTAGACGATGATGGTTGTTGCTCAAGCTGATGAAAAATTGATTTATGATAATAATTGCTCTTTTCTTGATTCTCGGTTGCGTCTTGATTTTTACACTCTCGTTTAAAATGACCCTTTCCTTTACAACGGAAATAAGTCACTTTTGATTTGTCAAATCCCAATGCAGAATTTGCTAGATCACGAAAACCATCTCTACAAGTGATTTGTTGAAATTTTTCAGCTCTTCTACATGCACTAGCTAAACACCACTTCACATCCATCAATTCAAGTTCCTCGGCATCAGTCTGGTCATAATCTTCTTTCGTAAGCATTGGATTACCAATTCTCCCTGCAACTAAGCTTTCATACGATTCTAACATGGCGACAAGAGATGCCATGTGTTGCTTAGCCATTTCAGGAGACATATTTTGACCATTCTGGATGTTCAAAGTCACGTTGCATTGAAGATTTGTAGATTTCTACTGTTGAGGACTTGATGTTGTGCTATTTGGATCAAAGCTTGAGAATGATGAAGAATATCCACCACTATTAGTTGTAGTGCTAACATTTGGACTTGAAGAACCATCAGCACTAAAAGCAGTACTAATCTTTGGACTTTGGCTGGGGGTAGCCTCAAACTTGTTCCCATGATAGTACAGACTGACATCCTGTTTAGCATTTGGATTTGCCATGATAGCAGTCTTCTGAATATCCAGCTCCTGTTCTTCAATCTTCTGAATGAATTGTGCCAAATTCATACTCTCGGATTTTCTCATGAGTTTCACAACTGTTTTGGTCAAAAATCAAGCAATGATAATGCAATCAAACTCTATGATGCGGGGAATGATGCTTGAATTATTGAACGATATAAAGGATCACTCTGAAATGCAATGAACAAATGACACAGAGATTTATACGAGGAAAAAGCCCTTGATCAATGAATGATCTCCGGCATAAAAAACCTCAGGTGATGGAAACTACCGATCACCAACTCAAATTAAACAAGAAATGTATTACAACTTCGGATGATAGCGAGCTAGTTACAAGGATCACTAGAGTGCAATGTGTATAAAAGTGTGTAATCGCCAAGTGAATGGTTACAAGCTGGTGAGAGCAGTTACTAGTGTGTGTTTTGCCAAAATTAGCCAAGTGTTCTAACTTAGCTCGCTATCCCCTTTAAAAAATGGAAAATATCTAAGCTAACTAACTATCCGCATTTCATGCAAGTCTCCCACGAACTCCATAACGTCCATATTGGTCAAGCACGTGCGGAATAAAGAAGGAATATGCTCCAGGAATTTCGCCAAGACCAAGTCCAAGCTCGTACTCCTGCAAAACAACATCATATTCAAAGTAGACAATCGTTAGAATAAGGATCCTTACTATGATCCATGATCCTGATCCGGCAACACTTCTGAGGATCACTAGCTGAAGCAGAAGCAAGGATCACTAGACCCAACAGTAAACGAGGATCAATGATCATTGGTGAATCCACCCCTAACAATTGCCCCCAAAATATAAGGAGTAATATTGTAAATAATGAGTTATATTTTCTCATCCTTATCTGCAACGAATCATCCAGCAAACTAGCTGTTATAAGTGGACCAGCCATTGAGATCCTGACGTCACTGAGGTGACTATCCTGCAAAATCATCATTATAAATGGCAGTTAGAGATAAGGGCTAGAGAGCATTTAAATTCGAGCGTTTCTTCTTTAAATCCTCATTCGAAGACTTGAGCAGGTACTTCTCTTTCCTTTCTCTCTTCATCTTCTTATTCTGTTTCCCCTTTTCCACCATCGTCAAAATGATGCTCCGATCCTCACCGGCTAAGGATCATAAGAAGGACAGCCCGCTGAAAAGCCAAGGAATCATAAAAGATTCCGCAAAAGAACGCTGCTGCTTTTCCAACCCGCAGATTGACAGAATTCGCCATTGCTTCCCGGCGAATACCGTTTTCAAATCGTTTGATCCCACAGTTTTAAGCGACTATGCAGACCTTCAACAAGTTGCGGTGCTCAAGGATCACAAGATTGCTGCTCTCGAGTAAGACCTCCAAGATGCCAAGACCCAGACGGCTAAAGTTCTGATCAATGCTGATTATGAGAAGAACAAGCTTATGGATGGTGCTAAGGTCTCCGCTGCCATTGCCATGTACAAGACTAAGCTGAAGATGGCCCAGGAAGCTCAGGATCCTGACTTTGATAGAAGCAATTGGGATATGGATGGCTGGAAGGCGAGGCTGGCTGAGCTGGATGAAGAAGAGGAGGCTGAGGAGGTTCTAGCAATCGAGGCTGGAGGCAGTGGCAAGGATCATGGTGGAGAGGCAGGTGGAGCGGTTGAAGATGATGCAGCGAAGGTGTAAGCTGCAAGGATGGGCGATGATGGATATTTCTAGACGTGGCCGGAGCCCATTTTTTAGGTTGGATAGTGGTTTTATGGTTATGGTGTTTTAATCTCGAACAATGATGGTTGGTCTGTACTTTGAACAATAGTTTTTAGGGTTAAGGATCTATGATCCTTTGAACAATAGGTATGATAATAGGTGGTGGAGGGATCCTCTGTTTGGGGGATGAAGCCACTTGTTATCCTGCCGCCTTTTATTTCCTGCACTGCTATGACCGCATAAACAATGGACACCCTTTGGACACCCTGCACTGCACTGGTAGAAATGTGGGTTGGCAATTTTGACAACCTTAAAGGGTTAAATATTTTGTGAATAAATAAAACATTAATTTTTTGACTTATCCTGTGATGTTATCCTTGTATATTCTTTAAATTTTCAATTGTTTTGATATACACTTGTCTGAATAAGAAAAGTTAAACAAATTAAGTTTAAGAATTTTAGGATATGATCCAGGATCAAATATCCTATAGTCGAAAAGTTCCAAAAAATAGTATATTTTAAGGATCATAAGTTTAGTTGTTAAAGTATAAGGGTTATTCAAATGAATAAAGGATAAAATCAAAATAGTTAAGGATCACACCTGAGAATCCAAGTTAGGATCCTACCCTTTAACACTATAATCAGGATAACCATAAGACAAACCTGAGTAGATAGTAAGGATTGAGGATCCTTAGTTGTTTAACTTCGAAAACCAGAAATAGAGTATAACTTGGGAGTAAGCCAACATATAAGACAAGTTAGTAACTGGGGACAAGCCCAAAAATTCTGGGGACAAGCCCAATATACCGGGGACAAGCCCAAAGGATAACTGGGGACAAGCCTAAGGGATAACTGGGGACAAGCCCAAAGGATCGTGTGTAAACTGGAGTATGGCCCTTACTGGCGACTATCCAAACTTAGTGACATGAAAATGCCAAAACCTTAGCTAAGGTGAAAACGTTAGAAACCTTAGGAACGGATGTATGGTACGTCTACCATTATACGTAGGATCTTAAGTACAGCCAGTACAATGAAATTGTCAGCCCCTAAAGCGGGTACTGGTCCCATTGCCATGAACTGCACCAGGATCATCGTGCGTGTTTTGGTCAAAAATCACACTAGGATAATGCAACCAAACTCCAAGTTACGGGGAATGATGCTTGAAATGAAGAACTATGATAAGGATCACTATGATGTAAATTGCACAAACAACACAAGGATTTATACGAGGAAAAATCCCTTGATCAATGAATGATCTCCGGCATAAAAAACCTCGGGTGATGGAAACTACCGATCACCAAGCTCAAATAAATCAATAAAAGTTTACAACTTCGGATAGTGACGAGCTAAGTACAAGGATCACTATGCTTAAACGTGTAAAAGTATGAGAATTGTGAAGTGTTTGCTGAAAGCTTTGTGACTGCAGTTGCACGAGAGTGTGTGTAAGCAAAAATGGCTAAGTGTTCTAATTTTAGCTCGTCACCCCTTTAAATATGAAAGCTAAACTAAGCTAACTAACTGCCCGACTTTCATGCCATGCTCCCACGTTCTCCACAACGTCCATTTCCATTCAAATGTGTGCGAAATACCCGTGGAATATTCCATAGCAACGTTGCCAAAACCAAGTCAAGCTCAATACTCCTGTAAAATAATACGAAAGACAAACAGCCAATCGTTAGTATGAGGATCCTTAAGGTGATCCATGATCCTGATCCTGAAGCTCTTCTGAGGATCACTATCTGTCACAGAAGTAAGGATCACTTATTAGGATAACAAGTAAGGATCACTAATTGTTAGAAAATCCTCCCCTAACAATTGCCCCCAAAATATAAGGACTGAAATGTAAATGTAGCGAATTATGTTTTCTTGATCTTATCTGCAACAAACTCAACGGATTTATAGCCGTTAATATTGAACTAGCCGTTGCGTCATGACGTCACAGAAGTGACATTCCTGCAAAATCATGATTATAAATAGGGATAGAGATATGATCGTATGCATTTAAATTCAAAGCTACTCCCTTTATAACCGTATTCAGAAGATCAACCAGGTATTCTCCCCTTCATTTTCTCTCTTTGCTGGCTCTGTTTTTCTTTCTTTTTACTATTCCGTTCAAAATGCTGCTTCGGAGCTCCCCTGCTAAGGATCATCAGAAGAACAGCCCGCTAAAAAGCCAAGGAATCATTGAAGATTCCATAAAGGAACGATGCTGCTTCTCCGACCCACAAATCGATAGGATCCGTTACTGCTTCCCGGCGAACACTGTTTTCAAATCCTTTAACCCCAATGCCCTTAGCGATCACATTTCTGATGTCTGGGTTGCATTTCCTGTTACCCCGTTCACCATAGGTTACACGTATCCTTTCCCAGCTTTCACCCAATCCTTCTTTTCCCTGACCGGCATATCCTACATCCAAGCTATGCCGATGATCTGGAGGGTTTTATACATGGATCATCGAGCAAGAGGGGATAGATTTAGGCATGGCTGAGTTAGGAGAGCTGTATGACCTGACCACCTTTGGTTCCCATCGCTATCTGCTCAAACGAAAACCTGGGGAGGAGCATCCAATCTTCAAGGCCACCAAGAACGACACCAACTGGAAGCGACGCTTCTTTTTTGTGAGGAGAGATTCTATCCCTGATGGGAAGGATCTACCCAAGATGTGGGCTACCTATGGTAGGATGAAGAATCCTGGGAAGGATCACCAGAGAACCTTTCCTTTGATATAAGGATCACTAACTTTTTATTATTCTTTTGTTGTACAGCTATCTCTGTTGCACATCTCAGACTAACTCCTGCTGCTAAAGAGAGACTCTTGGCCTTCAAGAGACTTGACCCTGAAACAAGAACTTTCAAGACTACCACCCCAGACTCTCAGGAAGTATCCTCTGGTTCTGTCACGATGTCAAGTAAGTATCCTTGTTTAAAGATTAAATAATGAAATTCGAGTAAAATTTAGATACTTATCTTGTTTTGGTTGTGTAGGTGCCGGAAAGTCCACCAAGTCAGCTTCGAAGTTCAGCATCACTGATCTCACCAATGTCAAATCCTCTAGGAAGAAGACTCCTGCTAGCCCAACTGCTTCAATCCTTAAGGCACCCCCCAAAGGGAAGGGAGACAAGAAGAGAAAGGCCTCAAAAGCTGAGGATTTGCAAGGCCTTCCCTTGATCCTCCAACAGTTCCTGGACTATTTTAATGAGGTAAGGATCGCTGTCCCTGCTTGTATATCCTGCTTGTTTGAGGATCCTTTGGTTCTGACATTATCCTTTGTCTTGCTTGCAGAAATTTGCTGAGATAGAGACCTATGTTGGCTACGTTGAGGATCAGGATAGGAAGATTGCTGATCTTCAACAGGTTGCTGTGCTGAAGGACCTCAAGATAGCTGATCTTCAGAAGGATATCCAGAACACCAAGGATGAGGCTACGAAGATGCTGATCAACTTTGACTATGAGAGGCACGAGATCACCGAGGATGCCAAGGTCTCCGTCGCCATAGCCATGTAGAAGACCCAGCTACAAATGGCCTTGGAAGCTCAGGATCCTGCTTTTGATAAGAGCACCTGGGATGTGGAGGGCTGGAAGGCAAGGCTGGCCGAACTGGAGGATGAGGAAGAGGATGAGGAGGTCCGGACACTCGAGGCTGGAGGCAGCGGCAAGGATCAGGGTGGCGAGGCAAGTGGAGCTGGTGATTGTTAGGGCTGGATTTTTATAACATATGATCCTTACATGTGATCCTAACAAGTGATCCTTGTTTCTTTGGCAGATAGTGATCCTCAGCAGAGTTCCAGGATCAGGATCACGGACCATCATAGGGATCCTCATGCTAACAGTTGTTTTCATTGAATTTAATGTTATCTTGTAGGAATGTCTAGCAGGATCCGCTCTTAGCATCGCAAACAAGGGACGCGTCTTTACAACTTTGGCAAATGCTTAATCAGAGATGAACGTTGTAGAGGATATGGAAACTCGGCATGATTTAAGGGCGATAATTTAGGCTAGATTTACTTTTATTTCTAAAGGGGTAATGAGCTGATTGTTAGTCTATTTACCTAAAATAGGTCACTCACACTTGTATATATAACACTCTTCCCCATTCGGAAGACACACAACACATTTCTCACACGCTTAGACACTCGATACTATAGTGATCCTTGTACTCAGCTCATTATCATCCGAAGTTGTAATCATTATTTGTTATATTGAAGTTTGGTGATCGGTAGTTGCCATCACCCGAGGTTTTTTATGCCGGAGATCATTCATTGATCAAGGGCTTTTTCCTCGTATAAATCCTTGTGTCACTTGCATATTTCATACTAAAGTGATCCTTTACTTTTTCATCAAACCAAGCATCATTCCCCGTTTACATAGAGTTTGGTTGCATTGTCCTTGTGTGATTTTTGACCAAAACAGTTTGGCGCCCACCATGGGGCAATTGGTGCTTCATTCATAAGAAAACTTTCTGTTCGAAATCATTTCAAAGAGTTACATGGCTTCATCATTGAAGAATACATCCACGGCGATGTCTGCAGTCACCTCGTCTCAGAACACTCTGCCTTTGCCTCCACCACCGGCAGGATCTCAAAAAAATGCTGAGAAGAGACCAACTCCTACTTTCTCTAAACCTCCATCTTCTTCTGCTATGAATTCTTCTGCTCCCAGTACTAGTGATGTATTTACTTTGATTTTGCAGATGAAGGATCGTATGCAGCGGCAGGATGAAACTAATGACAGGATCCTCATGGAAATCGGAGATCTCAAAAGACAAAAGAAAGCGGCAGAGGATCATTCCCCACTGATGCCCAAATCTTTAAGTTTTGTTACTCCGATGATCACTTCTCAGCCATCAGGAGTCCCAGACGTTCAAATTGTGGGAGGATCAAAAGGATTGCACCTCGGATCGGCAATAATGACTCAGGCATCGGGCTCACATTTTCAGCCGGCAGGATCCTATCCTCAGCATATGGGATCCTTCGTGAATTCAGGAGCCTATCCAGGAGCACAACAGTTTCAAGGATCCTACTTTGTTCCAGGATCATCCCAGGTTCAAGGATCCTTCTTTGTTCCAGGATCATCCCAGGTTCAAGGATCCTCCTTTGTTCCGGGATCGTCTCAGATACCAGGATCCTCCCAGATGCCAGGATCCCTAAAGAGTTTGCAAACAGGAAATCTAGATGTCCATCAAGGGGATTTCATTCCAATGCAGACCATTGCCTCCACTGGTCCCTCCATCATCCCAGAATCCCAGCCATATGGATTCACACCCAGTATTCCTAACCTGAACCCAATGGGAGGTAACACCTTAAATAATTATCTTACCACTAACCATGGATTCGTGCAGGATACAGGTATCAATCATGCTATGGCCTGGGAGTTGCAGAAGCTGAAGGATATGATCTCAAGCGTTCCAGGGGTAGTCAAGCCTATCCCGGAGATTGCAGATGGAAGCCATAAGGTATCTCATTTTGCACCACCAATTTGTGATGCAGAGGTACCCAAAAGGTTCCATATCCCTACTATGAAGCTGTATGATGGTACAACGGATCCTGAGGAGCACGTAGCACAATACAGGGAGAGGATGGAGATCAATCCAATCCCAGAAAAGTTAAAGGAAGCATGCCTATGTGTAACAACTATCACTAAAATCCATAATTAGGATGGTAATTAGGTAATAAGAAAACCCTAATTAAGAAACCCAAGTGATTCCGCATAAACCCTAAAATTTTCGTAACAATCGGAATCAGGATCAGGGCCCCTAAAACTCGGGGGGGTTAAACCCTAGTGATGTTTATCTTCTAAATTGCTGTAGAAACGAAATTGATTCGTTTAACTTGCTCACCAAGGCTAGTTTGGACACGAGAACACCTAGGCTAAGAAATAGACCCGTCGCGCCACGCGACGGGTACACAGGTCTTCTTCGCATGGCGCGAGGGAGGCCAAATTCCAGCTATAAATAGAGGGCCGTGGGACTTAGTTCTGTGCTTTACTTCGACGTCCAAATTCTCTGTAACTACTGAGTTATAGCGAATATCGTTCACACAAAACACACACCGATCACGAAGTGCTGCCGCAATCAGGGTAATAACTCGATCGCTATTACGATTCAACGTCCGATCGATTATAACTATCCAACGATTGTCCTAGTGCTGCTCAAATTGAGCTTGTACTTTGATTATTCGTCGTGATTTCGACTTGAATATTAGAGTGTTGTTCGAATTCGGACTATGCTCTGTTATTCGTTGTGAATCCGATTGAATTATCGAGTATTGCACTGATTAATCGTTGTGAGGGTTTAATCTCGTGAACTGACGTAACTGCCGTATTAGTTACTAACCTGCCTGTGTGTGCATTGTGTTAAACTAGGTGTAATCAAGGCTAATCAATAGGCTATTATCTATTGCTCGTTAATCTGCAATGTGAGTCATTCTTCTTTTTAAATTGTTTTCTCACAGTTTGTGAATAAGTATTACAATACCTCAAATTATTTTCAAGGTTATAATTACAGGGATTAAGTCTTTGTAATCACCAAATTACAGCTGGTATGTGGGGTATTGTGCACATTACTATTTCTATCACTCTATGTGAGTGAATATTACTCTATGTGAGTGATTATTACTCTGTGTGAGTAAACCGTCACTATTTGGGGCAACGGGACCTAATAGTGGTATGACCACAGTCACAGATCCGGTCGAGTGACAAATACCTATTCTTGATAATTGGTTGATAGAAACATTGTAATCGCTCTTAATACTGTAAATTTATAACTAACGGGTCGTTTTAGAAAATGGAATGATTCACTCAGTATTTCCCCGCTGACAAAACCTTTTTCAAACATGTTTCAGGTGATCTGTGTGATCCAGGAAAAGTGCAGTAAAAGCACTATCAAGCTCAGAGAAGTGGCTCAGTGTAAATAAACGAATAAAACATGTTTTGGAAAATAAAGATTTCTGTGTGAAATCAACTTATTGTAAATTATGGGATTTATCCCTTAAACTTTGTGTAATATATTAAACGAGCATTTTTCCGGTGAAAAGATCCTGTTGTAAAAAGACTTCCGCTGTCGCATAAATTAAATACCACGGGTACCACTGAAATCTGCATCGCGGGCCCCGACTCCGTCCAAGGTGGGTCGGGGGCCACGACAGAAGGTGGTATCAGAGCTAATAATTAAATTGAGCCACTGATCGAGCCACTGATTAAGCCTAAATTAAGTATTTTGTCCAAATGCTTAATTTTACTAATTGTTATTCGGTGATTATATGTTGTATTAACTGATTATTTGTTAGATACAGTATGGGTAAACAAAAGCTGTCTGCTATCTACCACAAACTAGATGTGGCATCTTCTTCTAAAAACCCAGTAAACTTAGAAGAAGGAATCTTTGTCCGCAAAGCAAACTATGAGAATCCTCTTTCCCCAGAGAAAAGGGATTCGATACTTAAAAAGAGTCAGGAGAAAAAGAAACCTCGAACCAAGAGAGTTAGGTTTAACCCAGAAGTTCAGGAATTGGGTAATAGTGCACCTTGGGAAGATAAAATAGACGGGAAATGGGCAAATCTCTATATGCTAGCTACTGTAGCAGAAAATGCTAATCTCTAAATATCCGATAAGTTGGGTCTAGTAAGAGAAATCACAATCCCGTAAATAAATAAAATCCCAGTGTGTTTATTTCAGTTATTTCTGTACAAAACGTAATATGTAATAAAACTTCAGTGTTTGTTTGTTAAACTTTGTTCCAAAGTTTTAACATTGCATTTTGCATATATGCTATGCAGCATGAATGAGATGTCGGAAGCATTCCAGAATCTCAACTTATATCCAGTGCCTATCGAAGTCTCGCACGACTTTACTGGTTACATTGCTGACATAGAAGAACCTGTGGAATTCAAAGCTCCACCGCTGGAAAAAGCCAAACCTAAAAAGAAGAGAAGATACGTAGGGTGGAGGAAAGTACGACGTAGGAAACCTGCCACTAGGAGACTCCCTAAAATAGAAAATCCTGTGATCGTGAGCAAGGGAAAGGAAATAGAAACTGGAGAAAGTCCAAAACCACGCGAAAAGGAAATAGGAATAGATCTGAAACAAAAGGGAATAGAAATTGGCGAAAGCTCTAAACAGTCTGAAGAAATCACATTCCAGGATGAAATAGATCGCCTACTGGAAAATTGTGACGTTTTAGAGCCTATCAACGATAATTTCTTCTCTTACCCGGCTACAGTTCAATTCCCACTAAACCTAGGACCAGCTATTCCAGACCCACTAGTTCATACCAGACCATTAGGCCAAATGGAGGAATGGTGGACCAACGACTGGCAATTCCAAAACATAGTCAACAGTCCTTATAGCTTTCTTCCACAATTTGACCCAGAACCACTCCCAAATCCTCCCATGAGTAATGAAAACCTAGCTGAACTCCGTCAGTTCGGTGAAGAACTGATAGGTACAGGTAATAGGATCAGGGAAACGGGGGAGCATCTAACTTGGAAGTACGATGAGAGGGAGCATCGTTACTAGAATAGTCAAACCACCGAAAGCCGTATTGTATGTTAGTAACTTAAAATTCTGTAAAATGGGCAATAAAACTCTGTAAAATACGGTGTGTATGGATGCATATACAATATACCATAACAAAGTAAAAGTCGAGAAATCGACAATTTTGGTTATGCTTGTATGTTGTGATAATCTATGTGTTTATCTATGTGAATTTTGTCATTGATAAGTTAGACACTAATAATTGTTACCAATTAGCAGATGGAAAACGCTAACAATGAACCAATTAATGAAGTAAATCAATCTGAGCAAGAACAGGAAGATCAATATATAACTCGACAAGATATCGAGCACTTTATCGCCCAAGGGATAGCTCATGCTATTCCAGAAATTGTAGCTGCTGTTCAGAAACCTGCCGAACCACAATTAATTCCTAGTAAACGTATTCCAGAAGATAACGGCAGTAACAGCATAAATGGAGGCGGCAATCATGACAATCATGATCCGCAACAGGCCCCACTCCCTAAAAGAATGAAAGCTGCAACACCTGGTTGCACTTACAAAGAATTTCTTGCTTGCAAACCCGCTGAATTTGCAGGTAACGAAGGGGCAACTGCAACACTGCGTTGGTTAGAGAAAACCGAAGCAGTAATTGCAATAAGCAAATGTGCCGAAGAGGATCAAGTGATGTATGCATCAAATCTGTTCAAAGAAGGAGCACTCGAATGGTGGAACACGGTCCTCCAGGCAAAAGGAAGAAGGGTAGCATATGCAATGAATTGGGAAGAATTTAAGAGTCTTGTCGAAAGAAAATTCTGTCCCGAATACGAGAAGGAACAAATGGCAAACAAGTTCCTGAGTCATCATATGCTAGGTGTAGATTGTCGGGGCTATACTTCGACATTCTTTGAATACGCAAGGGTAGTGCCATCACTGGCTTCGCCAGAACCGGTACTTATCTCTCGTTACATCTGGGGGTTAATTAGTGAAATCCGAAACATCGTTAAAGCTGCGAGACCTCGCGCTATTGACGATGCGGTAGAATTAGCTAATACCCTAACAGATGAATTGGTACGCACAAGAGAAGAAGACCGGAAGAAGGAATTAGCTCAGAAGATTACCCAAGGATTCCGTGCGGGTAATACCAAGAAAAGAGGAACAGGGCAATCCTCATCATCTCCTTTCTGCAAAATTTGCAAAAAGAAGCATTATGGACAATGCAACATGGTTTGCAATTTTTGCAAAATGAAAGGACATCGGGAAGAAGACTGCAGGAAGAAAACAAGAGTTTGTTATAATTGCAGAGAAAGGGGACATTTTCAATTTGAATGTACTAAGTTAGCTAAACCTGTAATTAACCAAGCCAAACCAGCTGAAGGAGCAACCAAGAGAAATGCGCGAGCATTCCAGCTAACCACTCAAGAGGCCGAACTCATTCCAGATGTGATAGCCGGTACGTTCCTAGTACATGACGTATTTGCAAAAGTATTATTTGACTCTGGTGCGAACCAAAGTTTTATTAATACTTCATTTTGTCAAGCTCTTAAGTTACCTTTAACCACTCTTAGGCAAATTTTCACAGTTGAAACCGCAGAAGGAAATTCTGTGAACATAGATAAAATCTGGCACGAAGGAAAAATAGAACTATTAGGCCATAAGTTTTCTACAAACCTGATACCAATGAATTTAGCAGGATTCGATGTAGTATTAGGAATGGATTGGTTAGTAGCCAACCATGCACGAATCCTATGTGACAAAAATGCTGTAGAAATTCAAACCTCTACAGGAGAAGTAATTTTAATTACTGGAGATAAACCTCGAAAGCCATTGAAATTTATCTCAGTAATGAAATTGGCTAGTTATTCGAGGAAACAGGAAATGGTATATATGATTTCAGTAATCATTAACACTAAAGATAAGGAACTTCAGGACATCCCCGTAGTCTCAGAATACCCAGACGTTTTTTCAGAAGAATTACCCGGATTACCACCTGATAGGGAAGTAGAATTTAGAATTCATTTAATTCCAGGTACTGCACCAATAGCTAAAGCACCATATAGATTAGCACCTACCGAAATGCTAGAATTGAAAAAGCAATTAGATGAATTATTAAGCAAAGGATTCATACAACCGAGTTCATCCCCTTGGGGTGCACCGGTACTGTTTGTAAAGAAGAAAGATGGATCGATGAGAATGTGTATCGATTATAGAGAATTGAATAAGGTTACAATTAAGAATCGATACCCACTACCTAGGATTGATGATCTTTTTGATCAATTGCAAGGAGCTAGGTATTTCTCTAAGATAGATTTAAGATCTGGATATCATCAGTTGAAAGTACAAGAAGAGGACATACCTAAAACTGCTTTTAGAACTAGGTATGGTCATTATGAGTTTACAGTCATGCCCTTTGGATTAACGAATGCCCCAGCAGCATTCATGGACATGATGAATCGTATCTGTAAACCATATTTGGATAAATTTGTAATCGTTTTCATCGACGATATACTTATTTACTCCAAAAGCCAAAAAGAACATTGTGAGCATTTACACGTTCTCTTAACTCTGTTAAGAAAAGAAAGGCTTTATGCCAAATTCTCAAAGTGTGAATTTTGGCTACAAGAAGTACAATTCTTAGGTCATGTGGTAAATCACGAAGGTATCCATGTAGATCCTGCTAAGATAGAAGCAATTACAAAATGGAAAGTCCCACAAACAGCTATGGAGATAAGAAGTTTTCTAGGCTTAGCTGGATACTATAGACGATTTATCAAAGATTTTTCTAAGATAGTCGTACCATTAACTAAGTTAACCTGTAAAGCTGCTAAGTTTGAATGGGGACCTAGACAAGAAGAAGCCTTTATGATTTTAAAGCATAGGTTGACGAATGCACCAATCTTAGCTCTACCCGAGGGAACAGAAGACTTTGAAGTATATTGTGATGCTTCAAAGTTAGGCTATGGATGTGTGTTGATGCAACGCAAGAAGGTAATTGTGTATGCTTCTAGACAATTGAAAAAGCACGAGGAGAATTATACGACTCATGATCTAGAATTAGGAGCCATAATCTTTGCCCTTAAAATCTGGAGACATTATCTGTATGGAAGTAAGTTTACTGTTTATACAGATCATAAAAGTTTAAGATATATATTTGGGCAAAAAGAATTAAACATGAGGCAAAGAAGATGGATGGAGATGTTAAGCGATTACGACTGTGATATCCAATATCACGAAGGAAAGGCAAATGTAGTTGCAGATGCCTTAAGTCGTAAGTACTATGAGAAACAGAAACGAGTCCGTGCTCTGAGGTTAAATCTATAAGTAGATTTAATGGCACAAATTAAAGAAGTTCAGAAAATAGCAATCCAAGACGATGCTGAAGGAATGAAAGGTTACCTAAAAGAATTAGAACAAGGAAATGATGGAATTTGGAAATTCCATAAGAAACGAATTTGGGTACCTAAGCAAGGAGAGTTAAGAAATAAAATTTTAGAAGAAGCTCATAAATCTAGGTATACCATGCACCCAGGAAACAATAAGATGTACCAAGATTTAAGGAATAATTTCTGGTGGATAGGAATGAAAAAGGATATAGCCGGATACGTATCCAAGTGCTTAACTTGTTCACAAGTTAAAGCTGAACACCAGAAACCTTCAGGACTACTACAACAGTTAGAAATGCCTATATGGAAATGGGAACTCATAACAATGGATTTTGTTACAAAGTTACCCAAAACCAAAAGAGGTAATGATGCTATTTGGGTAATTGTCGATCGATTAACCAAGTCAGCTCATTTCCTACCAATGAAAGAAACCTTTAGCATGGAGAGGTTAGCACAACTGTACGTGGACGAAGTAGTATCTCTACATGGAGTCCCACTCTCCATCGTTTCGGATAGAGATAGTCGTTTTACTTCTCATTTCTGGACAAGTTTTCAGAAAGCAATGGGAACTCGACTAAATCTAAGTACTGCTTATCATCCACAAACAGACGGACAGAGTGAAAGGACAATACAAACGCTAGAAGACATGCTCCGAGCATGTGTAATTGACTTTGGTGGTAATTGGGATAGCCATTTGCCATTAATTGAATTCTCCTACAACAATAGTTATCATTCAAGCATCGAAGCTGCACCATTCGAAGCACTGTATGGACGCAAGTGCAGAACCCCAGTATGTTGGGCAGAAATAGGAGAAAGTCAATTATCAGGTCCTGAAATAGTACAAGAAACTACTGACAAAATAACACAGATCAAGGAAAGATTAAAAACAGCCAGAGATCGCCAGAAAAGCTATGCAGACAATCGTCGCAAGCCTTTAGAATTTCAAGTCGGAGATAAAGTACTTTTAAAAGTTTCTCCTTGGAAAGGAGTAGTACGATTCAGTAAGAAAGGAAAGTTGAGTCCCAGATACGTAGGACCATTTCCAATAAACCAACGAATAGGACCTGTTGCTTATCGTTTACAACTACCAGAAGAACTAGCTGGAGTACATGATGTATTTCATGTATCCAATCTCAAGAAATGTTTATCAGACGAATCCCTGGTAGTACCTCTTCAAGATGTAGAGGTGAACGAAAAATTAAAGTTTATAGAGAAACCACTACAGATCGAAGATAGAAAAGTCAAGTTTCTCAAACACAAACGACTGGTGTTGGTTAAAGTCAAATGGAATTCAAGGAGAGGACCAGAATACACTTGGGAGCTGGAATCAGAAATGAAACGCAAATATCCTCATTTATTCCAATAAATCTCGAGGACGAGATTTTTCTTAAGGTGGGGAGGATGTAACAACTGTCACTAAAATCCATAATTAGGATGGTAATTAGGTAATAAGAAAACCCTAATTAAGAAACCCAAGTGATTCCGCATAAACCCTAAAATTTTCGTAACAATCGGAATCAGGATCAGGATCAGGGCCCCTAAAACTCAGGGGGGGTTAAACCCTAGTGATGTTTATCTTCTAAATTGCTGTAGAAACGAAATTGATTCGTTTAACTTGCTCACCAAGGCTAGTTTGGACACGAGAACACCTAGGCTAAGAAATAGACCCGTCGCGCCACGCGACGGGTACACAGGTCTTCTTCGCGTGGCGCGAGGGAGGCCAAATTACAGCTATAAATAGAGGGCCGTGGGACTTAGTTCTGTGCTTTACTTCGACGTCCAAATTCTCTGTAACTACTGAGTTATAGCGAATATCGTTCACACAAAACACACACCGATCACGAAGTGCTGCCGCAATCAGGGTAATAACTCGATCGCTATTACGATTCAACGTCCGATCGATTATAACTATCCAACGATTGTCCTAGTGCTGCTCAAATTGAGCTTGTACTTTGATTATTCGTCGTGATTTCGACTTGAATATTAGAGTGCTGTTCGAATTCGGACTATGCTCTGTTATTCGTTGTGAATCCGATTGAATTATCGAGTATTGCACTGATTAATCGTTGTGTGGGTTTAATCTCGTGAACTGACGTAACTGCCGTATTAGTTACTAACCTGCCTGTGTGTGCATTGTGTTAAACTAGGTGTAATCAAGGCTAATCAGTAGGCTATTATCTATTGCTCGTTAATCTGCAATGTGAGTCATTCTTCTTTTTAAACTGTTTTCTCACAGTTTGTGAATAAGTATTACAATACCTCAAATTATTTTCAAGGTTATAATTACAGGGATTAAGTCTTTGTAATCACCAAATTACAGCTGGTATGTGGGGTATTGTGCACATTACTATTTCTATCACTCTATGTGAGTGAATATTACTCTATGTGAGTGATTATTACTCTGTGTGAGTAAACCATCACTATTTGGGGCAACGGGACCCAATAGTGGTATGACCACAGTCACAGATCCGATCGAGTGACAAATACCTATTCTTGATAATTGGTTGATAGAAACATTGTAATCGCTCTTAATACTGTAAATTTATAACTAACGGGTCGTTTTAGAAAACGGAATGATTCACTCAGTATTTCCCCGCTGACAAAACCTTTTTCAAACATGTTTCAGGTGATCTGTGTGATCCAGGAAAAGTGCAGTAAAAGCACTATCAAGCTCAGAGAAGTGGCTCAGTGTAAATAAACGAATAAAACATGTTTTGGAAAATAAAGATTTCTGTGTGAAATCAACTTATTGTAAATTATGGGATTTATCCCTTAAACTTTGTGTAATATATTAAACGAGCATTTTTCTGGTGAAAAGATCCTGTTGTAAAAAGACTTCCGCTGTCGCATAAATTAAATACCACGGGTACCACTGAAATCTGCATCGCGGGCCCCGACTCCGTCCAAGGTGGGTCGGGGGCCGCGACACTATGTAAAGGATTTGGATCCACTCTTACTGGATCAGCTCTTAAATGGCTGCTAAGTCTTCCCCCTTACTCTATCACTTCATTTGCTAATTTAGTTAATTTATTTAATAATCAATTCTCTTGTAGTAGAAAATTTGAAAGATTAACTAGTGATTTATACAGGGTATCTCAAAGTCATAATGAATCATTAAGGGATTATATAACTAAATTCAGTAAAGAATCCTTGGACATTCCCAACTTGGATATGGCCACGGCTGTTGAGGCCTTCAAAATGGGACTGCTTAAGGATTCATTGTTCTATGATGATCTTGTTATGACACCGTGCAGGAACCTAGATGAAGTAAGAACTCGGGCACTCAGGTTCATCCGGCTAGAGGATGACAAGAGGATCCAGGAGAGACAAGTAGGATCCTCAAAACAGGAGAAGCAAGGATCCTCCTTCAAGAGCAATAAATTCAAATCCTACCATAGAAATGACAACCAGAACGTGCATGCTGTTGACCAAGAAGAGGATGATGAGGATTATCCTCCGATTTCTGAATATTGTTTTTCTGTTGACAATCATGAACTAATCCTTGCAATGCAGAATCTAGGAGAAAAAGCCAGGTGGCCCAGAAAGAATGACAAACCATCCGGGACTAAAGACAAGTCAAAGTGGTGTGCATACCACGAGGATTTCGGGCATCGAACTGAAGAATGCATCGCATTAAGAAAGGAAATTGGATATCTGCTAAGCAAGGGACATTTGAAAGAATTGTTGGGAAGGAAAAAGCAAAAGACTCAGGATCCTGAAAGGATCCCTGAAAAAGCTCCAGCCCCTCCGACAAACGCACAAGTGATCAACTTTATTTCCGGAGGATCAGACATCTGTGGTAAATCCTTCTCAGCGGCTAAAAGGCATGCAAAGGAAGCTAAAATGGATAATGGAGAAAGACCTATTCGAACATCAAGTGTCTTGGAAGGAAAAACGATAACGTTTGATGAGGATGATCGCATTAACATCCAGGATCCTCATCATGATAGTTTAGTTATTACTCTCTTTATTTCTAACCATTTTGTCCGCAGGATCCTTATCGACGGAGGAAGCTCAGTAAACATTATCCAGCTTGATGTTCTAAAGAAAATGGGTATCCCGGAATCAGACATCACACCAAGACCCTGGGGGACATTAAACTCCCAATCTACGTGGAAGGATTACATAATTATCAAAAATTTTGTGTTATTGACTGTTTATCTTGTTGTAATGTTATCCTTGGCAGGCCCTGGATACATGATATGAAAGCAGTCCCATCCACCTACCATCAATGTGTGAAACTCCCTAGCCCATGGGGGATAATCAAGATCGACAGTGATCAGCAGGAGGCCAAGGATTGTTATACCTCATCCATGAAACCAACCTCGAAGCCAAGGGAGCAATAGCAATTACAGTATCCTCCAAGGAATGTCTTGGAGGCAAGGGAACAGGATGTGGACGAAATCCTTCTGGATCCTAATGATCCTGAATCAAAAATCTATATCGGATCAGGGATCCTTGGCAAGATGAAAGAAGACATAATATCCTTCCTCAAAAGAAGAAAATCTACCTTTGCATGGAAACATGAAGATATGACAGGTATATCTAAGGATATTATCACTCATAAACTTGGCATTGACAGGTCGATCAAACCAATCCACCAAAAAAGGAGGAAGTTTGCACCAGAAAGGAATGCCATTATCCAGGAAGAAGTAGAAAGACTACTTCGAGCAGGTATGATCAGAGAGGTAAAATATCCAAAATGGTTAGCCAATGTGGTTGTTGTCGAAAAGAAAAACGGAAAGTGGAGGGTATGTGTCGATTTCACTGATCTGAATAAGGCATGTCCCAAGGATCCTTTCCCATTACCCCACATTGACTCCATGGTGGATGCAACGGCGGCGCATGAACTGTTAACCTTTATGGATGCATCATCTGGATTCCAACAAATTCAGATGGAGCCATCTGACCAAGAGGATACGGCCTTTATGACCCCAACCAGTTTATATTGCTATATTGCTATGCCTTTTGGACTAAGAAATGCAGGTGCAACATATCAAAGGCTGGTGAATATGATGTTCAAAGATCAAATTGGACAGACTATGGAAGTGTACATAGACGATATGGTAGTAAAATCAAAGAAAGCTGAGGATCACCTAAGGGACTTGGAGGAAGCATTTGATATCCTTGATAATTATAACATGAAGCTTAATCCTTCGAAATGTCACTTTGGTGTTAAAGCAGGTAAATTTCTAGGATTTATGGTAACTCAGAGGGGCATTGAAGCAAGCCCGGAACAAATTAAAGCATTGGTGAATATCAAATCCCCTGCCAATGCTAAGGATGTGCAAAGGCTAACAGGCAGGATAGCAGCTCTAAACAGGTTCATATCAAAATCCTCAGAAAGATGTAAAGAATTTTATGATATCCTAAGGAAAAACAAGAGATTTGAATGGACTGAAAAGCACGAGAATGCTTTGAAAGCCCTCAAAGAATATATGTCCTCAGCTCCAGCATTAATGAAACCCGGAAAAGGAGATGTGTTATCCTTATATCTGGCGGTATCCTCAACCGCTGTAAGTGCAGTCCTTGTTAAGGATCACGAAGGTACACAACATCCTATCTACTATGTAAGTAAAAGTTTACTTGATGCCGAATCCAGGTACTCACACCTTGAAAAACTTATTCTTGCATTAATTATGGCATCTACTAAGCTAAGACATTATTTTGAAACCCATACTATTGTTGTTAGAACTAATTTTCCAATCAAGAATGTCCTCAGGAAACCAGAGATGTCCGGAAGGATGGCTAAGTGGGCAGTAAAGCTTAGTGCCCATGATATAAGATATGAGCCTAGAACAGCCATTAAATCCCAAGCACTAGCAGACTTTGTGGCTGATTTCAGTAGTGATCTACAAAAGGAAGCAGAATTGGAGGTCTAGCAGCTAGATGAAACCAAGGATCCTTGGATACTACACACTGATGGATCCTCAAATATCAAAAGCACAGGACTCGGCATACTACTAAAATCGCCACAGGGGGACATAATACCCCACTCCATAGCCTGTGAGTACCAAGCAACCAACAATGAGGCTGAATATGAAGCCTTAATTGCTGGTTTACAAATTGCTAAGGATATGGGGGTCAGATACCTTAAAGTATACGTAGACTCATTACTAATCACTAATCACTTTAATGGATCCTATGCTGTTAAAGGAGAAAAACTAACCAAATATTTAGAGATAGTCAAAGAATTGGCACTCTCTTTTGTTTCTTTCAGTTTAACACAGGTACCAAGGGAGGAAAATACAGAAGCTGATGCATTGGCCAATCTAGGATCATCCTTGAAGAGGATACTGCAATGAAAATCAGGTGGCCATGGAAATAGAAGAGGATACTGCAATGATCCCTAGTGAAGAAACTCAATCTTATTCAGGATCATGGATCTCACCAATCATGAGATACTTACAACACGGGGAGATTCCTATGGGAGAAAATCCTAGAGCTTTCAGGATTAAGGTATCTCAATTCACAATCTTAAATAATGTATTATATAAGCGATCTCTTGCAGGACCATATTTAAGATGTATCGAGGATCCTGAAATTCAAGAAGTGTTGAGAGACTTCCATGAAGGAGATTGTGGAAACCACACTGGGGGCAGGGCATTGTCCTCAAGGATCCTTAGAACAGGATACTACTGGCCAACTATGAAAAGGGATGCTGTAGAATATGCTAAGAAGTGTGATCCTTGTCAAAGACACAGCAATATCCTTCATCAGCCAGCTGAATTTTTGCATCCAATACCATCCTCTTGGCCATTCATGAGATGGGGGATGGATATAGTTGGCAAGCTCCCTAAAGCACCTGGTGGAAAAGTATTTATGCTTGCCATGACCGACTACTTCTCCAAGTGGATAGAAGCTGAAGCTTTTGCTCAAGTCAGAGAAAACGAAGTTATATCCTTTATTAAGAGAAACATTATAACCAGATTTGGCATTCCCTCTGAAATTGTATGTGATAATGGTTCCCAATTCATTGGGAGCAGAACCACTAACTTTTGTGACAGTTGGGGAATTAAGATGATAACATCAACACCAGCTCATCCACAAGCCAATGGTCAAGCAGAATCATCCAACAAGATCATCATCAACAACCTGAAGAAGAAATTAGGATCCAAGAAGGGGAAATGGGCAGAAGAATTGCCTTATGTGTTGTGGGCTGATAGGACAACTCCCAAGAATGCCACTGGTCAAACACCCTTCTCTTTAGTATTTGGGGCAGAAGCAGTGATCCCAACAGAAATGGTGGTTCCAACTGCTAGAACAAGTACTCGTGATCCTGAAGAGAATGCTGCAAACTTAGCTCAAGACTTGGATACTATTGAGGAAATCAGGGATCTGGCTAGGATAAGGATGGCAAGCTACCAACAAAGAATGGCTGGTGCTTACAACAAAAATGTCAGGATAAGGAAGTTCCAAGTCGGGGATATGGTGTTGAGAAAAGCATTCCAAAATACCATCAATCCTGCTGATGGAAAATTGGCACCAAAATGGGAAGGCCCTTACTTGATTGAAGCCGAAGCAGGAAAGGGGGCATACAGATTGCTAACCATGGAAGGAAATTTGTTACCAAGAGCCTGGAATGCTATTCACTTAAAGAAATATTTCATGTGAACAGGATCCTTCAAGCATATGATCCTTACAATGAAAGCATCCTCGAAGGATCCCGGCGATATCAGTGATCCTTACTCTGGTAAAATCCTTATCTCAAAACTTTTCCATTTTCTTATTTTTACCTAAGGATAAGGATCACGTATCCTTCATCCTCCTCTCACGAGAATTTGAGTTCTGATAGTACATGTATCCTCAGCATGTTATTGATAGTCTTCAAAAGCACCTCAGATCCTTGGGTTCAACCCCAGTTATCCTTGGGCTTGTCCCCAGTTTTCGCCTGTAGCGCACGATGATCCTGGTATAGTTCACGTCTTTGGGACCAGTACCCACTTTAGGGGCTGACAACCTCATCGTACTGGCTATATCTAGGATCCTACGTATAATGGTAGACGTACCATACATCCGTTCCTAAGGTTTCTAACGTTTTCACGTTAGCTAAGGTTTTGACATTTTCATGTCACCAAGTTTGGATAGTCGCCAGTAAGGGCCATACTCCAGTTTACATACGATCCTTGGGCTTGTCCCCAGTTATCCTTTGGGCTTGTCCCCAGTGATCCTTTGGGCTTGTCCCCAGTTATCCTTTGGGCTTGTCCCCAGTTACTAACTTATCCTTTATATTGGCTTAGTCCCAAGTTATATTCCACTTTTTCAGGTTTTCGAAGTTAAGCAATTAAGGATCCTTAATCCTTATTGTTAGGGCTGGATTTTTATTATAGGTGATCCTTACACGTGATCCTAACCAGTGATCCTTGTTTCTTTGGCAGACAGTGATCCTCAGCAGGACTTCAGGATCAGGATCATGGAACATTATAGGATCCTCATACTAATGATCATCTTCGCTTAATGCAATGTTATTTTTGCAGGAATATCTAGCAGGATACGCTCTAAGCAACATGATCAAGGGACGCGTCTTCACAATTATGGCAAGAGCTTAATTGAAGATAGACGTTGCACAGGATATGGAAACTTGGCTTGATTTATGGGCGGCTATTTAGGCTAGATTGTATCTCATTTCTAAAGGGGTAATGAGCTGAATATTAGTTTACCTACCTAAAATAGGTCACCTACACACGTATAAGTACCACTCTTCCTCATTCGGAAGAGGGGACACGACAAACAACACAATTCTCACACACTTAGACGCTCGAAACAATAGTGATCCTTGTACTCAGCTCATTACTATCCGAAGTTGTAATCATATTTTTCTTATATTGAAGTTGGTGATCGGTAGTTGCCATCACCCGAGGTTTTTTATGCCGGAGATCATACATTGATCAAGGGCTTTTTCCTCGTATAAATCATTGTGTTTTTGCATCTCTATCACAGAAGTGATCCTTTACTTTCATAATTAGCCAAGCATCATACCCCGTTTACATAAAGTTTGGTTACATTATCCTTGTGTGATTTTTGACCAAAACAGTTTGGCGCCCACCGTGGGGCAATTGGTGCTTCATTCATAAGAAAATCTTTTGTTCGAAATCATTTCAAAGAGTTACATGGCTTCATCATTGAAGAACACGTCCACGGCGATGTCTGCAGTCACCTCATCACAGACCACTTTGCCTCCTCCACCGGCAGGATCTCAGAAAAATACTGAGAAGAGATCAACTCCCACTTTCTCTAAACCTCCATCTTCTTCTGCTATGAATTCTTCTATTCCCAGTACTAGTGATATATTTGCTTTAATTTTGCAGATGAAGGATCGTATGCAGCGGCAGGATGAGACTAATGACAGGATCCTCAGGGAAATTGGAGACCTCAAAAGACAAAAGAAAGCGGCAGAGGATCATTCCCCACTGATGCCCAAATCCTTGAGCTTCGATACTCCAATGATCACTTCCCAGCCATCAGGGATCCCGGACGTGCAAATCATAGGGGAGTCAAGAGGATCACATCTCAACTCGGCAGCAATGACTCAGACATCAGGCTCACATTTTCAGCCAGTAGGATCCTATCCTCAGTACATGGGATCCTTCATGAATTCAGGAGCCTATCCGGGGGCACAGCAGTTTCAAGGATCCTACTCTATTCCAGGATCATCCCAGGGTCAAGGATACTCCTTCGTTCCAGGATCATCCCAGGTTCAAGGATCCTCCTTCGTTCCAGGATCATCCCAGATACCAGGATCCTTCCAAATACCAGGATCCTTCCAGATGCCAGGATCCCTGAAAAGTTTGCAAACAGGAAGTCTAGATGTCCATCAAGGGGACTTCATTCCAATGCAGACCATTGCTTCCACTGGTCCCTCCGTTATCCCTGAATCCCAGCAATACGGATTCACTAACTTGAACTCAATGGGAGGTAACACTTTAAATAATCATCTTACTACTAACCATGGATTCATGCAGGATACAGGTGTCAATCATGCTATGGCCAGGGAATTGCAGAAGCTAAAAGATATGATCTCAAGTGTTCCAGGGGTAGTCAAGCCTATCCCAGAGATTGCAGATGGGAGCCACAAAGTATCTCGCTTTGCACCACCAATTTGTGATGCAGAGGTACCCAAAAGGTTCCATATCCCTACCATGAAGCTGTATGATGGCACAACGGATCCAGAGGAGCATATAGCACAATACAGGGAGAGGATGGAGATCAATCCTATCCCAGAAAAGTTGAAGGAAGCATGCCTATGTAAAGGATTTGGATCTACTCTTACTGGATCAGCTCTTAAGTGGCTGCTAAGTCTTCCCCCCTACTCTATTACTTCATTTGCTAATTTAGTTAATTTATTCAATAACCAATTCTCTTGTAGCAGAAAATTTGAAAAATTAACTAGTGATTTGTACAGGATAACTCAAAGTCATAATGAATCACTAAGAGATTATATAACTAAATTTAGTAAAGAATCCTTGGACATTCCCAACTTGGATATGGCTACGGCTGTTGAAGCCTTCAAGATGGGACTGCTTAAGGATTCATTATTCTATGATGATCTTGTTATGACACCATGCAGGAATCTAGATGAAGTAAGAACTCGAGCACTCAGGTTCATCCGGCTAGAGGATGACAAGAGGATCCAGGAGAGACAAGTAGGATCCTCAAAACAGGAGAAGCAAGGATCCTCTTTCAAGAACAATAAATTCAAATCCTACCATAGAAATGAGAACAAGAATGTGCATGCTGTTGACCAAGAAGAGGATGATGAAGAATATCCTCCAATCTCAGAATATTGTTTTTCCGTTGATAATCATGAACTAATCCTTGCAATGCAGAATCTAGGTGAAAAAGCTAGGTGGCCCAGGAAGAATGATAAACCATCTGGGACTAAAGACAAGTCAAAATGGTGTGCATACCATGAGGATTTCGGGCATCTAACTGAAGAATGCATAGCTTTAAGGAAAGAGATTGGATATCTGTTAAGCAAGGGGCACCTAAAAGAATTATTGGGAAGAAAAAAGCAAAGGACTCAGGATCCTGAAAGGATCCCCGAAAAAGCTCCAGCACCTCCGGCAAATGCACAAGTGATCAACTTTATATCCGGAGGATCAGACATCTGTGGTACATCCTTCTCGGCAGCCAAAAGACATGCAAAAGAATCAAAAATGGATAATGGTGAAAGGCCTATTAGAACATCAAGTGTCTCAGAAGGGAAGATGATAACATTTGATGAGGATGATCGCATTAACATTCAGGATCCTCACCATGATAGTTTAGTCATCACTCTCTTTATCTCTAACCATTTTGTCCGCAGGATCCTTATTGATGGAGGGAGCTCAGTGAACATTATCCAGCTTGATGTCCTGAAGAAAATGGGAATCCCAGAATCAGACATCACACCAAGATCCTCCGTGCTTGTAGGATTCAGTGGGGAAACGAAGAAAACTCTGGGGGACATCAAACTCCCAATCTACGTGGAAGGATTACATAATTATCAAAAATTTTGTGTTATTGACTGTTTATCTTGTTGCAACGTTATCCTTGGCAGGCCTTGGATACATGATATGAAAGCAGTCCCATCTACCTACCATCAATGTGTGAAGCTCCCTAGCCCATGGGGAATAATCAAGATCGATAGTGATCAGCAGGAGGCTAAGGATTGTTATACCTCATCTATGAAGCCAACCTCGAAGCCAAGGGAGCAATAGCAATTACAGTATCCTCCAAGGAATGTCTTGGAGGCAAGGGAACAAGATGTGGATGAAATCCTCTTGGATCCTAGTGATCCTGAATCAAAAATCTATATCGGATCAGGGATCCTTGGCAAGATGAAAGAAGACATGATATCCTTCCTCAAAAGAAGAAAATCTACCTTTGCTTGGAAACATGAAGATATGACAGGTATATCTAAGGATATTATTACTCACAAACTTGGCATTGACAGGTCTATCAAACCAATCCATCAAAAAAGGAAGAAGTTTGCACCAGAAAGGAATGCCATTATCCAAGAAGAAGTAGAGAGACTACTCCGAGCAGGTATGATCAGAGAGGTAAAGTATCCAAAATGGTTAGCCAATGTGGTTGTTGTCCAAAAGAAAAATGGAAAGTGGAGGGTATGTGTCGATTTCACTGATCTGAATAAGGCATGTCCCAAGGATCCTTTCCCATTACCCCACATTGACTCCATGGTGGATGCAACGGCGGGGCATGAACTGTTGACCTTTATGGATGCATCATCTGGATTCCAACAAATTCAGATGGAACCATCTGACCAAGAGGATACAGCCTTTATGACCCCAACCGGTTTATATTGTTATATTGCCATGCCTTTTGGACTAAGAAATGCAGGTGCAACATATCAAAGGCTGGTGAATATGATGTTCAAAGATCAAATTGGAAAAACTATGGAAGTGTACATAGATGACATGGTGGTCAAGTCAAAGAAAGCTGAGGATCACCTAAGGGATTTAGAAGAAGCATTCGATATCCTTGATAGTTACAACATGAAACTTAATCCTTCGAAATGCCATTTTGGTGTTAAGGCAGGAAAGTTCTTAGGATACATGGTAACCCAGAGGGGCATTGAAGCAAGCCCGGAACAAATCAAAGCATTAGTAAATATCAAATCTCCTGCCAATGCCAAGGATGTTCAAAGACTGACAGGCAGGATAGCAGCTTTGAACAGGTTCATATCGAAATCCTCAGAAAAATGCAAAGAATTCTACGATATCCTAAGGAAGAATAAGAAGTTCGAGTGGACTGAGAAGCATGAGAACGCTTTACAAGCCCTCAAAGAATATATGTCCTCAGCACCAGCATTAGCTAAACCGGAAAAAGGTGATGTGTTATCCTTATACCTGGCGGTATCCTCAACCGCTGTAAGTGCTGTCCTTGTCAAGGATCATGAAGGTACACAATATCCTATCTACTATGTAAGTAAAAGTTTACTTGATGCCGAATCCAGGTACTCACACCTCGAAAAACTTATTCTTGCATTAATCATGGCATCCACTAAGTTAAGGCATTATTTTGAAACCCATACTATTGTTGTTAAAACTAATTTTCCAATTAAGAATGTCCTCAGGAAACCGGAGATGTCAGGGAGAATGGCTAAGTGGGCAGTGAAGCTTAGTGCCCATGATATAAGATATGAACCAAGAACAGCCATTAAATCACAAGCCTTAGCCGACTTTGTGGCTGATTTCAGTAGTGATCTACAAAAAGAAGCAGAATTGGAGGTCCAGCAGCTGGATGAAACCGAGGATCCTTGGATATTACACACTGACGGATCCTCAAATGTCAAGGGCACAGGGCTCGGGATCCTACTAAAATCGCCACAGGGGGACATAATACCCCACTCCATAGCCTGTGAGTTCCAAGCAACTAACAATGAGGCTGAGTATGAAGCCTTGATTGCTGGCTTGCAAATTGCTAAGGATATGGGGGTAAAATATCTTAAAGTATACGTAGACTCATTATTGATTACCAATCACTTTAACGGATCCTATGCTGTTAAAGGTGAAAAACTAACCAAATATTTAGAGATAGTCAAAAAATTGGCACTCTCTTTTGTTTCTTTCAGCTTAACACAGGTACCAAGGGAGGATAACACGGAAGCTGATGCATTGGCCAACTTAGGATCATCCTTGAAAATTCCAGAAGACATAAGTATCCCTATCATCCACATCCTGGCTCCTGCTATTGAAAGTCAAGTGGCCATGGAAATAGAAGAGGATACTGCAGTAATCCCTAGTGAAGAAGCTCAATCTTATGCAGGATCGTGGGTCTCACCAATCATGAAATACTTGCAAGACGGAGAGATTCCAATGGGAGAAAATCCTAGAGCTTTCAGGATCAAGGTATCTCAATTTACGATCTTAAATAGTGTGCTATATAAACGATCCCTTGCAGGACCATATTTAAGATGTATTGAGGATCCTGAAATTGAAGAAGTGTTGAGAGACTTCCATGAAGGAGATTGTGGAAACCACACTGGGGGCAGGGCATTATTCTCAAGGATCCTTAGAACAGGATATTACTGGCCAACCATGAAAAGGGATGCTGTAGAATATGCTAGGAAATGTGATCCTTGTCAAAGACACAGCAATATCCTTCATCAACCAGCTGAATTACTACACCCCATACCATCCTCCTGGCCATTCATGAGATGGGGAATGGATAGAGTTGGCAAGCTCCCTAAAGCACCTGGTGGAAAAGTATTTATGCTTGCCATGACTGACTATTTTTCTAAGTGGATAGAAGCTGAAGCCTTCGCCCAAGTCAGAGAAAAGGAAGTCATATCCTTCATCAAAAGAAATATTATAACTAGATTTGGCATTCCCTCTGAAATTGTATGTGATAATGGCTCCCAATTCATTGGAAGCAGAACCACTAATTTTTGTGACAGTTGGGGAATCAAGATGATAACATCAACACCAGTTCATCCACAAGCCAATGGTCAAGCAGAATCATCCAACAAGATCATCATCAACAATCTGAAGAAGAAGCTAGGATCCAAGAAGGGGAAATGGGCAGAGGAGTTACCTTATGTGCTATGGGCTGATAGAACAACTCCCAAGAATGCCACTGGTCAAACACCCTTTTCTTTAGTATTTGGGGCAGAAGCAGTGATCCCAACAGAGATGGTGATCCCAACTGCTAGAACAAGTGCTCGTGATCCTGAAGAAAATGCTGCAATCCTGGCTCAGGATTTGGATACTATTGAGGAAATCAGGGTTCTGGCTAGGGTAAGGATGGCTAGCTACCAACAAAGAATGGCTGGTGCCTACAACAAAAATGTTAGGATAAGGAAGTTCCAAGTCGGAGATATGGTGTTGAGAAAAACATTCCAAAACACTATTAATCCTGCTGACGGGAAGTTAGCACCAAAATGGGAAGCCCCTTACTTAATTGAAGCTGAAGCAGGAAAGGGGGCATACAGATTACTAACTATGGAAGGAAACTTGTTCCCAAGAGCCTGGAATGCTGTTCACTTAAAGAAATATTTCATGTGAACATGATCCTTCATGCATGTGATCCTTACATTGAAGTATCCTTGAAGGATCCCGGTGATATCAGTGATCCTTACTCTGGTAATGTCCTTATCTTAAAACATTTACATTTCCTTACTTTTTACCAAAGGATAAGGATCCTGTATCCTTCATCCTCTTCTCACGAACCATTTGAGTTATGATAGTTCAGGTATCTTCAGCATATCGTCAAAGATCTTCAAAAGCAACGCAGATCCTTGGGCTTGTCCCCAGTTATCCTTGGGATTATCCCCAGTTTCCGCCAGCAGCGCACGATGATCCTGATATAGTTCACGTCTTTGGGACCAGTACCCACTTCCGGGGCTGACAACCTCATCGTACTGGCTATACCCAGGATCCTACGTATAATGGTAGACGTACCATACATCCGTTCCTAAGGTTTCTAACGTTTTCACGTTAGCTAAGGTTTTGACATTTTCATGTCACTAAGTTTGGATAGTCGCCAGTAAGGGCCATACTCCAGTTTACATACGATCCTTTGGGCTTGTCCCCAGTTATCCTTTGGGCTTGTCCCCAGTGATCCTCCGGGATCATTCTCAGTTATCCTTTGGGCATGTCCCCAGTTACTAATTTATTTCTTACATTGGCTTAGTCCCAAATTGTGCATCGTTTTTCAGGATTGTCAAAGTTAAAACACATAAGGATCCTTAATCCTTATTATCTAGTAAAATCTTACCTACGACTGTCTCGGTTGAAGGTTAGGATCCTAACTTGGATCCTCAGGTATGATCCTTGACTATTTTGATTATACTCACCAACCCTTATACTTTGACAACCAAACCCATGGTCCTTGAACTAAAATACTTTGAATATTTTCAATATCAGGATATTTGATCTAGGATCATATCCTAACTTTATTAAATATATTTTCAACTCTTGCCATTTTAAAACAAATATACTACAAAAACAACTAAGAAACAAGAAGATAAGGATAACAACACGAGATAAGCCAGAAAAGTTAAAGTTATATTATTAAACAAAAGGATCATTAACCCTTTCAAAAAGTTGTCAAAATTGCCAACCCACATTTCTACCAGCAAAACGTGGCCCGTCCACATGGGTTGGCAAAGGGTGTCCATTGTCTATGCGGTCTTAGCATTGTGCAGGAAAGTAAAAGCGGCAGGATCACAAAGGCTTCATCCCCCAAACAGAGGATCCCTCCACCTTTTGTAATCCTACCTATTGTTCAAAGGATCCAGGATCCTTAACCCTAAGAAACTATTGTTCAGAGATTACAGACCATAATTGTTTCAAACCATCAACAACCACAAAAAACTATTACCAAACCTAAAAAATTGGGCTCCGGCCTAGTCAACAATATCCATCATCGCCCAATCATGCAGCCTACACCTTCGCTGCTTCGTCACCACCAGCATCTCCACCTTGATCCTTCTCAGCATCACCACCTTCCAGCATGGGGATCTCCTCAGCCTCATCCTCGTCCTCCAGGTCCGCCAGCCTTGCCTTCCAACCTTCAACGTCCCACGAGCTTTTGTCAAAGGTAGGATCCTGAGCCTCCTCAGCCATCTGAAGTTGTATCTTGTACATAGCAATTGCCGCGGAGACCTTGGCGTCTTGGGTGATCTCCTGCTTCTCGTTATCCATATCGATCAACCTCTGAGCAGCCTCATCCTTCATGGCCCGGAGTTCTTTCTCAAGATCCGCTACCTTGAGATCCTTAAGCACGCCCATTTGTTGAAGGTCGGCAATCTGGCTCTCTTGATCCTCAACATGGCCAAGATAGGTCTCGATCTCGGCAAGTTTCTGCAAAGAGGGAAACAAGGTAAGTCCAGAACCGGATGATCCTTAAAGAAACAGGATACAGAAACAGGATATCCGAAACGGATAACCAACAGGGGCAGTGATCCTTACCTCATTCACATAGTCAAGGAATTGCTGACGGAGGAGGGGAAATCCTTGTAGATCTTCAGTAGTCTTCCTCTTCTTCCCCTTGCCTCGGATAGGTGCTTTGGGAGCTGATACTGAAGGACTGGCAGCAGGAGCCTTCTTCTTTGAAGATGTGACATTGGCAAGATCACTTATCCCAAATTTGGAGGCAGATTTAGCAGACCTGGCAGATTTTCCAGCACCTACAATTCAAAAACAAGATAAGTTCCCTTATTAAATTAAATGCTCTTACGTAAAACTTATTTTCTATAAGGATACTTACTTGACATAGTGGCAGATGCAGAGGATACTTCTTGAGAATCTTGGACGGTGACTTGAAAACTTCTGATTTCAGGATTAAGCTTTTTAAAAGTTAGGACTCTCTCTTTTGCAGCAGGGCTTAATTTCAGATGAGCAATGGATATAGCTGCACAAGAGATAAAAAGAGATGTTAGTGATCCTCATTATATGAGACAGGGCTGATAGTGATCCTTCGAGGATCCTCTATCCTACCATGAGTGGCCCATTCCTTGGGCAGATCCTTCCCATCTGGGATGGAATCTCTTCTCACAAAGAAGAAACAACGCTTCCAGTTTGTGTCATTTTTGGTAACTTTCAAAACAGGGTGATCCTCCCCGGCCTTCCGTTTCAACAAATACCGGTGAGAACCAAAGGTGGTGAGATCGTAAAACTCAGCTAACTCCGCCATCCCTAGATCAATCCCTTCCTGCTCGATGATCCTCTCAACGGTATACAGAACCCTCCAGATCATCGGCATAGCTTGGATATATGAGATGCCGGTTAAGGAAAAGAAAGATTGGGTGAACGATGGAAAAGGATATGAATACCCTATGGTGAATGGAGTAGCAGGAAAAGCCACCCAGGTATTCGAAACAGACTCACTCAGAGCGGTAGGTGTGAAGGACTTGAAAATAGCATTCGCCGGAAAGCAATGACGAATTTTGTCTATGTGAACATCAGTAAAGCAGCACCTCTCCGTAGGAGAATCCTTGATAATCCCCTGGCTTTTTAGGGGACTACTCTTCTTGGAATCCTTGTGTGGAGAATTCCGGAGCAACATGCTTGTGACGGAACAGAAACAGAATAAAAGCAGAAAAAACAGAGCAAAGAGAAGGAAGAAAGGAAAGAGAGAAGAAGAGGATACCTGATCAGTCTTCGGTAGCGATTATAAAGGGAAGATATCTCGAATTTAAATGCAGAGTGATCCTAACCCTATCTCCTATTTATAATCATGACTTGCAGGGATTGTCACATCCATGACGTAATGATCGCAACGGCTAGTTCAATATTAACAGCTAGTTATTCGGAGTTGTCCGTTGGAGATAAGATCAAAACAAAATACAACTCGTCAATTTACAATAAACTCCTTATATTTTGGGGGCAATTGTTAGGGCTGGATTTTTATTATAGGTGATCCTTACACGTGATCCTAACCAGTGATCCTTGTTTCTTTGGCAGACAGTGATCCTCAGCAGGACTTCAGGATCAGGATCATGGAACATTATAGGATCCTCATACTAATGATCATCTTCGCTTAATGCAATGTTATTTTTGCAGGAATATCTAGCAGGATACGCTCTAAGCAACATGATCAAGGGACGCGTCTTCACAATTATGGCAAGAGCTTAATTGAAGATAGACGTTGCACAGGATATGGAAACTTGGCTTGATTTATGGGCGGCTATTTAGGCTAGATTGTATCTCATTTCTAAAGGGGTAATGAGCTGAATATTAGTTTAGCTACCAAAAATAGGTCACCTACACACGTATAAGTACCACTCTTCCTCATTCGGAAGAGGGGACACGACATACAACACAATTCTCACACACTTAGACGCTCGAAACAATAGTGATCCTTGTACTCAGCTCATTACTATCCGAAGTTGTAATCATATTTTTCTTATATTGAAGTTGGTGATCGGTAGTTGCCATCACCCGAGGTTTTTTATGCTGGAGATCATACATTGATCAAGGGCTTTTTCCTCGTATAAATCATTGTGTCTTTGCATCTCTATCACAGAAGTGATCCTTTACTTTCATAATTAGCCAAGCATCATACCCCGTTTACATAAAGTTTGGTTACATTATCCTTGTGTGATTTTTGACCAAAACACTTATTATCCATTAAAGTTTTACTTATGGTTATCCTGACTAAAGGTTAGGATCCTAACTTGGATCCTCAGGTATGATCCTCAAACTATTTCTTATTTCATTCATTATTCATTTGAATAACCCTTACACTTTGACAACTAAACCTATGATCCTCGATCATAAACTATTTTTGAAAATTTTTCGATTACAGGATATTTGATCCAGGATCATATCCTAAAATGATTGAACATGGTTTGCTTAACTTTTCTTACTCAAATAAATACATTTCTAAACAAGCAGAAAATAAGAGGATAGACAAAGGATAACAACATGAGATAAGCCAAAAAGACTAGAGTTATTTTATTAACAAAGGGTTTTAAACCCTTCAAAGTTGTCAAAATTGCCAACCCACGTTTCTACTAGCAAAACGTGGCCCGTCCACATGGGTTGGCAAAGGGTGTCCATTGTTTGTGCGGTCATAGCATGCAGGTAAATAAAAGCGGCAGGATCACAAAGGCTTCATCCCCCAAACAGAGGATCCCTCCACCGTTTGCAATCCTACCTATTGTCTGAAGGATCCTGGATCCTTAATCCTAAAACTATTGTTCAAAGTTACAAACCATCATTGTTTCAAAACATCACAACCACAAAAAACCACTACCAAATTTTAAAAAAAAAATTGGGCTCCGGCTATGTCTAGAAATTTCTATCATTGCCCAATCCTGCAGCTCAAACCTTCGCTGCACCATCACCACCAGCTCCACTTGCTTCCCCCTGATCCTTGCCAACATCACCGCCTTCAAGCATTGGGATCTCCTCAGCCTCCTCATCATCCTCCAACTCTGCCAGCCTTGCCTTCCAGCCTTCCACGTCCCATGTGCCTTTGTCGAAGGAAGGATCCTGAGCCTCCGCAGCCATCTGCAGCTGGATCTTATACATGGTTATCGCAGCCGAGACCTTGGCATCCTGGGTAATGTCATGCTTCTCATAATCAAAATTGATCAGCATCCTGGCAGCTTTATCCTTGGTGGCCCGGAGCTCCTTCTCAAGATCAGCAATCTTGAGATCCTTCAGCACACCCATCTGTTGAAGGTCGGCAATTTGGCGGTCTTGATCCTCAACGTAGCCAATATATGTTTCTATTTCAGCGAGTTTCTGCAGAAAGGGAAAAGGGTAAGTTCAGGACCAGGTGATCCTCAAACAAGCAGGATATACAAGCAGGAGCAGTGATCCTTACTTCGTTAACGTAATCAAGAAACTGTTGGCGGAGCAGGGGAAATCCTTGAAGATCCTCAGAGGCCTTCCTCTTCTTTCCTTTACCCCTAATAGGTGCTTTAGGGGCTGAAGCGGTTGGACTGGCAGCAGGGGTCTTCTTCCTCGCAGATTTGACATTAGCAAGATCATCAATGCCAAACTTGGAGGCAGATTTAGCAGATTTTCCAGCACCTACACAACCAAAATCAGATAAGTATTCTAACTAATTTAAAAAATCCTACATGAAACTACTTTTTAATCAGGATACTTACTTGACATCGTGACAGAGGCAGAGGATACTTCTTGGGAATCTTGAGTAGCAACCTGGAAAGTTCTTGTCTCCGGATCAAGCTTCTTGAAGGCTAAAAATATCTCTTTTGCAGCAGGTGTCAACTTCAGACGAGAGATGGAAATAGCTGCACAATAAACAAAAAGCAAAAGAAAATATTAGTGATCCTTATCCTAAGGAACAAATCTTATGGTGATCCTTCCAGGATCCTCTATCCTACCATGAGTAGCCCACTCTTTGGGCAGATCCTTCCCATCAGGGATGGTATCCCTCCTAACAAAGAAGAACCGTCGCTTCCAATTCGTGTCGTTCTTGGTGACCTTGAAGACAGGATGATCCTCTCCAGCTTTTCGCTTAAATAGATAACGATGGGGTCCGAAAGTGGTAAGATCGTACATCTCAGCCAGCTCCGCCATACCAAGGTCAATCCCTTCTTGTTCAATGATCCTCTCAAGGGTATACAAAACCCTCCAGATCATCGGCATGGCTTGGATGTAAGATATGCCGGTCAGGGAAAAGAAAGATTGGGTGAAAGCTGGAAAGGGATACGTATAGCCTATGGTGAACGGAGTAACAGGAAAAGCTACCCAAGTATCGGAGACAAAGTCACTTAAAGCAGTGGGAGTGAAAGATTTAAAGATAGCATTCGCCGGAAAACAATGACGAATTCTATCAATATGAACATCGGTGAAACAACACCTCTCATGGGGAGAATCCTTGATGATCCCTTGACCCTTCAAGGGACTGTTCTTTTTAGGATCCTTATGAGGGGAGTTGCGTAGCAGCATGCTTGCAGAATGTTGAAGAAAAACAAAGAAGCAGAAAAACAGAGTAAGAGAAGGAAGAAGGAAGAAGAGAGATACCTGATTGATCTTCGGACGAGATTATAAAGGGAGTTTCTTTGATTTTAAATGCGAATTGATCCTATCTCTATCTCCTATTTATAATGATGATCTGCAGGGCTGTCACTTCTGTGACGTAAGAATCACAACGGCTAGTCCGACTCCAACGGCTAGTTATCCGATTAGCTCGTTGCAGATAAGATCAAGCAAAATATAACTCATTTATTTACAATATCACTCCTTATATTTTGGGGGAAATTGTTAGGGCTGGATTTTTATAACATATGATCCTTACATGTGATCCTAACCAGTGATCCTTGTTTCTTTGGCAGATAGTGATCCTCAGCAGAGTTCCAGGATCAGGATCACGGACCATCATAGGGATCCTCATGCTAACAGTTGTTTTCATTGAATTTAATGTTATCTTGCAGGAATGTCTAGCAGGATCCGCTCTTAGCATCGCAAACAAGGGACGCGTCTTTACAACTTTGGCATATGCTTAATCAGAGATGAACGTTGTAGAGGATATGGAAACTCGGCATGATTTAAGGGCGATAATTTAGGCTAGATTTATTTTTATTTCTGAAGGGGTAATGAGCTGATTGTTAGTCTATTTACCTAAAATAGGTCACTCACACTTGTATATATAACACTCTTCCCCATTCGGAAGACACACAACACATTTCTCACACGCTTAGACACTCGATACTATAGTGATCCTTGTACTCAGCTCATTATCATCCGAAGTAGTAATCATTATTTGTTATATTGAAGTTTGGTGATCGGTAGTTGCCATCACCCGAGGTTTTTTATGCAGGAGATCATTCATTGATCAAGGGCTTTTTCCTCGTATAAATCCTTGTGTCACTTGCATATTTCATACTAAAGTGATCCTTTACTTTTTCATCAAACCAAGCATCATTCCCCGTTTACATAGAGTTTGGTTGCATTATCCTTGTGTGATTTTTGACCAAAACAGTGATGATGGTGCAGCGAAGGTTTAGGCTGCAGGATTGGGCGATGAAGAAAACTTCTAGACATAGCCGGAGCCCAATTTTTTTTTGTTTTGATGGTAGTTTGTTTGGTTGAACAATTTGATGGTCTGTACTTTTGAACAATAGCTTTAGGTTTAAGGATCAAGGATCCTTCAGACAATAGGTAGGATTGCATATGGTGGAGGGATCCTCTGTTTGGGGGATGAAACCATTGTGATCCTGCCGTCTTTATATTCCTGCACAACTTAAAACCTATTATCATGGACACCCTTTACCTACCCCAGCGGACGGGCCACGTTTTGCTGGTAGGTGCTTGGGGTAGGTAATTTTGACAACCTTTTGAAGGGTTAGTCTTTTTCTTAATAAATAAAATCTCAACCTTTTGTCGCTTATCCTGTGTTGTTGTCCTTTAAGTTCCTTTAATTTTCAATTGTCTTGGTATACATGTGAGGATCATGGGTCCTTGTCACATGAAGTATTTCTTCAAATGGACAGCATTCCAGGCTCTTGGTAGCAAATCACGTTCCATTGTTAGCAATCAATATGCCCCATTTCCTGCCTCAGCTTCAATCAAGTAAGGACCTTCCCATTTTGGTGCCAGCTTTCCATCAGCAGGATTGGTGGTATTCTGAAATGCTTTCCTTAATACCATATCACCAACTTAGAATTTCCTGATCCTGACATTTTTGTTGTAGGCTCCAGCCATCCTTTGCTGATAACTGGCCATCCTTATCCTTGCCAAATCCCTGAGTTCTTCTATAGTATCTAGGTCTTGAACCAAGTTTTCATCATTTTCTTCAGTATCACGAATGCTTGTTCTTGCAGTTGGAACCACCATCTCTGTAGGGATCACTGATTCTGCCCCAAATACCAAAGAAAATGGAGTTTGGCCAGTAGCATTTTTGGGAGTCGTCCTATCAGCCCAAAGCACATAAGGTAGTTCTTCTGCCCACTTTCCTTTCTTGGACCCAAGCTTCTTTTTCAAGTTGTTGATGATGATCTTGTTAGATGATTCTGCCTGACCATTAGCTTGTGGGTGGACTGGTGTTGATGTTATCATCTTAATCCCCCAGTTGTCACAAAAGTTAGTAGTTCTATTCTCAATAAATTGGGATCCATTATCACATACAATTTCAGAAGGAATACCAAATCTAGTAATAATGTTTCTTTTAATGAAGGATATAACTTCCTTTTCTCTGACTTGGGCAAAGGCTTCAGCCTCTATCCACTTGGAGAAGTAATCAGTCATAGCAAGCATGAACACTTTTCCACCAGGTGCCTTAGGAAGCTTACCAACTATATCCATTCCCCATCTCATAAATGGCCAAGAGAAGGATATAGGATGCAAGAGTTCAGCCGGTTGATGAAGGATATTACTATGTCTTTGGCAAGGATCACACTTCTTAGCATACTCCACAGCATCCCTCTTCATAGTTGGCCAATAGTACCCTGTCCTCAGGATCCTTGAGAATAATGCCCTGCCCCCAGTGTGATTTCCGCAATCTCCTTCATGAAAATCCTTTAAGACTTCTTGGATATCAGGATCCTCGATACATCTTAAATATGGTCCTGCAAGAGATCGTTTATACAACATATTATTCAATATTGTAAATTGGGATACCTTAATTTTGAAAGCCCTAGGGTTTTCTCCTGTAGGAATCTCTCCATGTTGTATGTATCTCATGATTGGGAGGATCCATGATCCTGAATGAGATTGAGTATCATCACTAAGAATAATTGCAGAATCCTCTTCTATCTCCATAACCACATGATCCTCAATAGCGGGGATCAGGATGTGGATAATAGGGATACTTATATCCTCTGGGATCTTTAAAGATGATCCTAGATTAGCCAATGCATCAGCTTCTGTATTTTCTTCCCTTGGTACCTGTGTCAAACTAAAGGAAACAAAAGAGAGTGCCAATTCTTTGACTATCTCCAAATATTTGGTTAGCTTTTCACCTTTAACAGCATAGGATCCATTAAAGTGATTAGTGATTAATAATGAATCTACATGTACCTCAAGATACCTGTTCCTCAAATGCTTAGCAATTTGCAAACCAGCTATCAAGGCTTCATATTCAGCCTCATTGTTAGTAGTTTGGAATTCATAAGCTATAGAGTGGGGTATTATGTCCCCCTGTGGCGATTTTAGTAGTATTCCAATCCATGTTCCTTTGACATTTGAGGATCCATCAGTATAGAGTATCCAAGGATCCTTAGTTTCCTCTAGCTGTTGGACTTCTAACTCGGCTTCCCTTTGCAAGTCACTACTGAAATCTACCACAAAGTCAGCTAAGGCTTGGGATTTAATGGTTGTTCTAGGCTCATATCTTATATCATAAGCACTGAGCTTCACTGCCCACTTAGCCATCCTTCCTGACATTTCAGGTTTCCTGAGAACATTCTTAATTGGAAATTAGTCTTAACAATAATGGCATGAGTTTCAAAATAATGTCTTAATTTAGTGGATGCCATGATTAAAGCAAGAATAAGTTTTTCCAAATGAGAATACCTGGACTCAGCATCAAGTAAACTCTTACTTACATAGTAAACAGGATGTTGTGTACCTTCGTGATCCTTAACAAGGACGGCACTTACTGCTTTTGAGGATACCGCGAGATATAAGGATAACACATCTCCTTTTTCTGGTTTCATCAAGGCAGGAGCCGAGGACAGGTAATCCTTAAGAGCTTTGAGAGCATTTTCATGCTTTTCAGTCCAATCAAACTTCTTGTTCTTCCTCAAAATATCGTAGAACTCTTAGCATTTCTCTGAGGATTTGGATATGAATCTGTTTAAAGCTGCAATCCTGCCTGTTAACCTTTGAACATCCTTAGCGTTGGCAGGGGACTTGATGTTCACTATAGCTTTAATTTGCTCTGGACTGGCTTCAATGCCCCTCTTTATCACCATATATCCTAAGAATTTACCTGCTTTAACACCAAAGTGACACTTGGAAGGATTAAGTTTCATATTATATTTGTCAAGGATATTGAATGCTTCCTCCAAGTATTTAAGGTGATCCTCAGCCTTTTTCGATTTAACCACCATGTCGTCTATATAAACTTCCATAGTGTGTCCAATCTAATCCTTGAACATCATATTTACTAGCCTTTGATAAGTTGCACCTGCATTTCTTAGTCCAAACGGCATAGCAATATAACAGTATATACCAGTTGGAGTCATAAAGGCTGTATCCTCTTGATCAGATGGTTCCATCTGAAGTTGCTGAAATCCAGATGAAGCATCCATAAAAGTTAACAGTTCATGACCCGCGGTTGCATCCACCATGGAGTCAATGTGGGGTAATGGGAAAGGATCCTTGGGACATGCCTTGTTTAAATCGGTAAAATCGACACATACCCTCCACTTTCCGTTTTTCTTTTGAACTATAACCACATTGGCTAACCATCTTGGATACTTGACCTCCCTAATCATACCTGCTCGGAGTAACTTTTCTACATCGTCCTCGATAATGGCATTTCTTTCTAGTGCAAACTTCCTCCTCTTTTGATGGATTGGTTTGAACGGCCTGTCAATGCCAAGTTTGTGAGTGATTATATCTTTAGATATACCTGTCATGTCTTCGTGTTTCCATGCAAAGGTAGTTTTTCTCCTTTTGAGGAAGGATATTAGGTCTTCTTTCATTTCGCCAAGGATTCCTGATCCTATGTAAATTTTAGATTCAGGATCATGAGGATCCATAAGGATTTCTACTACATCCTGCTCTCTTGCCTCCAAGACATCTCTCGGAGGATGCTTTGATTGCTATTGCTCCCTTGACTTTGAGGCTGGTTTCATTGACGAGGTGTAGCAGTTCTTAGCCTCCTACTGATCACTATCAATTTTCACCACCCCCCATGGGCTAGGAAGCTTCACACATTGATGATAAGTGGATGGGACTGCCTTCATGTCGTGTATCCAAGGCCTGCCAAGGATAACGTTACAATAAGATAAACAATCAATAACACAAAATTTTTGGTAAGAATTTAGCCCTTCAAAATAGATTGGGAGTTTAATGTACCCCAGAGTATGCTTAGTCTCGCCACTGAATCCCACGAGCACTGAGGATCTTGGTATGATATTGGATTCAGGAATATTCATCTTCTTAAGAACATCAAGCTGGAAGATATTCACAGAGCTCCCTCCGTCTATAAGGATCCTGCGAACAAAATGGTTAAAAATAAAAGGAGTGATAACCAAACCATCGTGATGAGGATCCTGAATGTCAACACGATCATCCTCATCAAAAGTTATGATTTTTCCTTTGGTGACACTGGATGTTCGAATGGGTCTATCTCCATTATCCATCTTGGGTTCCTTTGCATGTCTTTTAGCTGCTGAAAAGGAAGTTCCACAAATGTCTGATCCTCCAGATATAAAGTTTATAAATTGTGCGTCTACTGGAGGGGCTGGAGCTTTCTCTGGAATACTTTCAGGATCCTGAGTACTTGATTTCTTTCTCCCCAATAATTCTTTCAAGTGCCCCTTGCTCAACAAGTATCCAATTTCTTTTCTCAATGCGATGCATTCTTCTGTGAGATGCCCAAAATCTTCGTGGTATGCACACCATTTTGATTTGTCTTTAGTGGCCGCTGGTTTGTCACTTTTTCTCGGCCACCTGGTGTCACACCCCCAAAATCCACTCGCGGAGTATCACTGCTTGGGAGCTTGACTGACCAGGATCAAGCCACCAATCACATAGAACAACGTAAATAGTAAAAGTAAATGTAATTTAACCAAACCAATCCATATGAAAGGTGTTCAAAACATAAGTACAAATTCAACGTTTAGCGGAAGCATATGAGTAAAAGCCCAACATAAATAAAGTATGTAATGTCATAATGTTTAATCAAAGCATTCACGATCCTTGTCCACAACGACCGCGCCTCCGTGCAAGCTCCATGTCTACCTAATGACCTGCAAGGCATGTAACAGAGAGTCAACAACTAGGTGAGTGAGTTCACAGTAAGTAAGTTCGTAATAGTAAGTTTGTTTCATAACGTGTGGCTCTACTAGGCCGATACTATGTTCTATTAGTGGGGGCTTCCCATAGTTGCATATACACTAGACTATTTGTAACCATAAGTGTTCTTCTTAACCCGAGAACAGTAGTATGTACATGGTTTACGTAGATTTTACGTAAGTGCCCTTCTCAACCCGAGGACAGTGGTACGCGGGGGTTTACGTAGGTTTTACGTAAGTGCCTGTCACAACCCGAGGCAGTAGTGGGTATAAGTTTACGTAGGTTTTACGTAAGTGTCCTTCGCAACCTGAGGACAGTGATGGGTACAAGTATACGTAGGTTTTACGTATGTATCCTGCGCATCCGAGGACGATGGTAGATAGTCTAGTAACAGTGTAAGTACAAGTATCTATTCAATCTCATTCCTTCAATCCCATTCCCAAACCCCGGAAATCCCATGCCTTGGTAAGAGTGTGAACTCACCTTGGTTTGCTCGGTATGCAAGGTATATGCTCACAAATAATTAGTCGAGTCCTAAAGTTATGCACATATTCGCAATTAGTTTACATTCACAAGATTCGACTAACAGTCAAGATTCATCACGTACATGCAAGTAACAACCAACACATTGCATTTATCGGCTATACAAAATCAAATTAATCCAATGAATACGCTATACAACTGATAACATGCACTGTTTAACATTAAACATTCACAATCCGAGAAATCAGATTAAATCAACTATATCAGGCTTTACCATATCATCGGTTCTTATCAGTCATGCAAAAATTCTGGTTCATAAGTATTACGTTTAACATTACAGGCATCAACAAACTCGGATCTTGTATCATGTTACAAAACTCGAATCAAGGCTCATCATAAAACTCGGACCCCTTTAACACTTACAAAGTTCGGACCTTTACATCATTCAAAAAGTCGGACCTTACATGATCATCACAAAAGTCGGACCTTACATAATCATCACAAAAGTCGGACCTTACATAACAACAAAAGTCGGACCTTACATAATCATCACAGAAAGTCGGACTAGGCAAACATCACAAAAAGTCGGACCATGCACCCTTATAAAGTTCGGACCCTAACATCCTTTACAAAAAAATTCAGATCTTTATAGCATTAACAACAAACTCGGACCAACAACCCTCTAGGTGAAACTCGGACCATGCATCTCTTTTACAAAGTCGGACCATGTGCATTCTTTAATAAAAATTCGGACTATATGTTCCATACAAAAACTCAGATCATGTGTTAGTACAAAGCTCAGACTAGTGTTCAATACAAAATTCGGACTTGTGACTTCACAAAGTCCTGACACTTAACTCCGAGTTATCAATATGCGTGAATTTCAAAACCATTTTAGAGTTTCAATGGAACAGATACACTTACGATCAAGAAACCCTAATCCCTAATCCCAGACATTGCCAGTGTTGTAATCTAATCAACAATCAAACAATTCTAACATATCGTGCATCTAATTGTCAGGCAAGTGATTACACAACTAATCATAATCATTTTCACAATAATCAGAATTGATCAATAAACACAGAACCATTATATGTAGAACTAGGGTTTTGCATGAATCACATAACCAAGGATTAACACCAAATAATCATTAAACGTTTACCTTAGATTGATTCTAGATGAAGAGAGATCAAAAGTGATGAAGAGCTTGTGCCACCAAGAATGATGAAGAAGATGATTGTAGGAGAGGATTGTAGAGGAAGATGTGAAAGTACGTATGATTATTTGTGAAAGAGATTAGGGTTATGAGTTATTAAGATTTCACTAACTACTCTACTCACCCCTAAGTATCATCTTTTACATAAAACACACACACACCACATATAATTTACAGTTTCATCACCAAGTTCATGTATTTGTCAAATCATCCGTAAGATAACACACAACCATGCAACAATCCCAATACACTTTATCAAATCAAAACGTATATAGTTACAAAGCAAACAAATTGTGTAAGTAAGCAACTAAACAACAGTGAACGTGCAATAAATGCGAAAGTGGAATCTCGGAAACTCGAGTTGTCACACCTGGCTCTATCACCTAGATTCTGCATCACAAGAATTAGCTCATTGTTATCAACAGAAAAACAGTATTCAGAAATTGGAGGATAATCCTCATCATCCTCTTCTTGTTCCACTACATGCACATTCTGGTTATCAGACTTGTTGTAGAATTTGAACTTATTGTTCTTGAATGAGAACCCTTGCTTCTCTTGCTTTGATCCTGCTAACCTCTCCTGGATCCTTTTGTCATCCTCTAACCGGATGAACCTAAGGGCCCTGGTTTTTACCTCCTAGATTCCTGCAAGGTGTCATAACAAGATCATCATAGAATAATGAATCCCTAAGAAATCCCCTTTTAAAGGCTTCTACAGCTGTTGCTATATCCAGGTTAGGGATATCCAATGATTCTTTACTAAACTTAGTGATATAATCTCTTAATGATTCATTATGACCATGGGTTATCCTATATAGATCACTAGTTAAACGCTCAAATTTTCTACTACAAGAAAACTGGTTATTAAACAGGTTAACTAGATTAGCAAATGTGGTAATAGAATAAGGGGGAAAGACTTAGCAGCCATTTAAGAGCCGATCCAGTAAGTGTGGATCCAAATCCCTTGCATAGACATGCTTCCTTTAACCTTTCTGGGATGGGATTGATCTCCATCCTTTCCCTGTATTGTGCTATGTGTTCTTCAGGATCCGTTGAGCCATGATATAACTTCATTGTCGGTACGTGGAACCTCTTGGGTATCTCAGCATCACAGATGGGTGGTGCAAAACGAGATAACTTATGGCTCCCATCTGCAATTTCCGGGATAGGTGTCACACCCCGACCGCGTATAACATGCAACCGCGGCGGAAAACGTCGGGGAGTGTTGTGGACAGAATTAAATTGTTTCATAACCATGGCATACAAGTTGTATTTTATTTATAAACAAAGGTGTTACATTGTCTTAGAAAGAGAGTACGGAAATCAAAACATAATTATGCTAGTTCAACTTCATTTTTAGGCTCTAAGGCACAGGTCCGCCCTAGAATCATGATCATCGCCCTATGGAATAGCTCCTGAAAACACATGTGAAAGTAGGTACGTCAGCATAAAAATGCCTGTGAGATACATAGGTTTTGTGAAAATGGGATTCATGACTTGAGTTTTAAAGAATGTTTAATAACAGTCAGTCATGAACCTTGTAATTTGTCTTGCTTTGTAAACCATTTGAAAAACGATAACATCAAAGGATATGTATAAATAAGTGCAAGGTTAAGTGAATAACCAAGTAAAATGAGTTGAATAAGATAAGTAGTTTGTGAAAATATTGTATTGTGAAGGATATGTTCTTTATGTAAAATGCAATGTGTCTAAACTGAAATGACTTAGATAACGCCACGATATGTAATATTATACAAACATTTATATATAGGAGGTACCAGCGGCGTATCCACCATGTTTTTATCATATTACATACGCCACGTTACTTAAAGCATTCACCCAAACCAATCCACCATGTAAATTGTTCATGTGTAAACCAAATGTCAAGTGTTATTGTAAACCATGTCAAATGTTTATGTTCAAATGTAAACCACCAAATGTATATGTCAATGTCGACGTGTTTATGTTCAATGTAAGTCATGTAATGTGTAACCCCAAAATGTATCATGTATGGTAAGCGAAATGTATCAACTTAAACCATATGCACAAAACAAGCCGTTGAAGTAAAACGTGGTTTAAATCAACGTTATGTTCTGCGGAAAATGCATGCTCAATTGATAATAACATTTATGCGGTATTGTAAACTATGCATACATCCAAGCCTTGAGACTGCGGTGATAAACCCCTAAACAAATTAAAGGTTTATCTAAGTTATGTATATCGAATTCGGTCATTCCTTCCAGTCCTATCAAACCCAGGACTTCAGGAATGGGAGTTGTCAATTCCTATGGTACCACTACCTACTAACGAACGGCGTAGCTAATGTTAATGAATGTATTGTCCCATGTTAAACAAACCAAATGTCATAACAAAATGAAGGCATGTGCCCATATGCTGAGTAAACATATGCAGCAGAAATGTTCATGTAAATCAATGTGTCCATATGCTGAGTAAACATATGCAACAGAAATGTTTATGTAAATCAATGTGTCCATATGTTGAGTAAACATATGCAACAGAAATGTTCATGTAAATCAATGTGTCCATATGCTGAGTAAACATATGCAACAGAAATGTTTATGTAAATCAATGTACTAAGTACGCACACAATGGGCATACATAGCATAAAATGTAATGAAATCGTGTACTATAATGTACTAACAACATAGCAGGCATATGATGTGAAAACATGGAAAGCATGAATGTAACAGGTAGGCACATGTGTTTCACCCCAAAACAGTTGGAAAACAGTAAAAGAGGGGTTCTATGTACTCACCTGAGGTTGCTTTGTTGTCCTTGTGAAATAACCGGGTAAATGCGAGAGGTCACGGAATATCAACGGCACCTAATAGGTAGCTATGTTAATATACCGGGCCAAATCGGATGATCGGATAGTACGCGGGTTCGTAAACCAAACGAGTATGGAGACTCGTGTAATATGGTTTACTAAAACCTACATACTAAAATGAAACTTAACCTAAGTGCTTACGGTCCATCACGACCCGTTTAGGTAGCTTACGCTACCCTAACGCGTCGCTCGCGTAGAACGCGTCTGGAACGCCTAACATCGTGACCACAAGGTATAACCTCGGAAGGTTATAGCTATGGTCACCTAATGTGTTTGGTCAGGTCCTAATGACCGACCAAATGGGTCGGGTTCGAAAGCATAAGCGATGGTTTAGATCGCTTACCTTACGACCCTATATAAGCACTAAACTAAAAGTGACGAGCTAAGCATGTTAGAACATGCTTAACTAAGTTTAGAAACAGGTCTGACATCAAAACAAACGGCTTTGATGCCCACGAGTAGTTTGGTTACAAAACATGCAAGAATGCACATTTTGGCCGAAACTACGACTCGTCACTGAGCCTAGATAACGTGGTGATCAGTAGGGATGGTCACTATGGACCATAACCATCGTGATCACGCTCACGTTATGAAGTTCCATGAACTTCGCATCGACCATAGGCTGGTCAATGCAGAAAGTCAACAAAACGTTGACTTTCGGACTCGAAAAGCGAATAAAAGAGCGAAAGAAGACTTACGGAGGGTCCCCGAGTGCTAATCAAGATCCAATAGCTCAGGTATGAAGCATAAGCATCAACTTAGAGCATTTAGATCTGATTTGTGGGTTTTTACACAAAAAGGGGGGGGGGTATTTATAGGAAAGGTGGAACCGCTAGGATCGTTTTATCGAATAACGTGCTTTGATCTCGTGCGTACACGTGTCCAGAGGTTAGATTCAGTGTATTTGACCCTTGGCCCTTCATTTGGGTGAAAAGGCATCGCCCTTTGATCGAACGAAAGGCCAGATTCTGCATTAAATGCAGAATCTGCTGTCAGACATGTTCACGCGGCCCGCGTGAAAGTGGGTGCAGGTCTTACGCGGGTCGCCTAGCCCCGTCTGATCTGCACCACTTGCAGAATTTACGTATTCAGCCCCTGTTGCGTTTTTAAGCTATTTCCAGCCCCTTTAAGACCTGTAAAGTCACCTTTAAGGCCCTAAAATGATGCCTAAACATTGTGGACATGAAACATGCTCAAAAATGTGTCGGATGTCGGTTCGTTTGGCCGTACGATCGCGATGTTCGCTTAATTACGACGGAATGCGCATAAGCGTGAAAGACGATCCAAATGACGCGACGAATGGATTTTTCTCATGCCAAACACTAAGGCATAATATAAGGATGCTTACATAAATTTTTGGAAGTCCGGATGTATTCAGAACGTAAGTTATGCGCAAAAGTGCAAACTTGTGCACTTTTTGACACTTTTAGTCCCTGAATGTTCCAAAAGTTTGTTTTAGCATACCAAAACCCTTCAAAGCCTATTTCTAAGCTATGTAAAGGATATTTATGGTATGTTCAACTTATGGACATGTTCCGGAATGTTCGTTACAGTTCTAATTGGCATACTTTCGCAGTTTGTCAAGTTTAGTCCCTGTAAGTGAATTAAGTTGTTTTTGCTATACCAAAGCCTTCAAAACTTATTTCTAAGTTATGTAAAGGTTATTTAAGGTATGTTGAGTATATGTTGATGTTCCGGAGTATTTGTCACATTAAACTGAGTGCGTTTACGCACCAGTTTGCGTATAATGCTCCAGAAAGCGATGTAGAGTTTGAAATTGAACGAAAGTCAAAACACGAAAAATGTAAAACATAATGAAACAAACATTGGAATCAAATAACATTATTTTATTGATAATTGAACTGTTCATGATGATTACAAGCACAAATGTTACAGTCTCCCCTACTTGTGGAAATTTCGTCCCGAAATTTATTTAGAGGAAACTGATTGAAAAAGATGCGGATATTTTGCCTTCATTTGATCTTCACGTTCCCAAGTAAACTCGGGTCCACGCTTAGATTCCCAACGAACTTTGACCAAAGGAATGCGCTTGCGTTTAAGCCACTTGACTTCACGTTCCATGATTTCTACCGGTTTCTCAACAAATTTCAGTGTTTCATCAACACGAATTTCGTCAAGCGGTATGTGGAGGTTTTCATCAGCTAAACACCTCTTGAGATTGGACACGTGAAAGGTTGGATGAACATTTCCAAGTTCAGGAGGTAACTCAAGTCTGTAGGCTACTTTACCGATTCTTTCGACGATCTTGAATGGTCCAACATATCTAGGTGCAAGTTTTCCTTTCTTTCCGAATCTGATCACACCTTTCCAAGGTGAGACCTTAAGTAATACTCGATCACCGACTTGAAAATCCAAGGGTTTGCGTTTTAGGTCCGCGTAACTCTTTTGACGGCTTCTAGCTGTCTGAAGGTTATCACGAACTTTCTTTACCTTTTCTGTTGTCTCTAAAATGAGGGCAGGTCCAGTAAGTTGAGCCTCGCCAATCTCATTCCAGCAGACTGGTGAACGACATTTTCGACCATAGAGAGCCTCGAAAGGAGCCATGTTGATGCTGGAGTGATAACTGTTGTTGTAGGAGAATTCAATCAATGGAAGATGTGAATCCCAACTACCACCAAAGTCGATCACACAAGCTCTAAGCATATCCTCCAGTGTCTGGATTGTTCTTTCAGATTGACCATCCGTTTGCGGATGATAAGCTGTGCTCAGATTAAGTTGGGACCCCATAGCAGATTGCATGGTTCTCCAAAAATGAGAAGTGAAACGAGCATCTCTGTCAGAAATGATGCTCAAAGGAACACCATGTCTAGCTACAATTTCATCTACGTAGATTTGAGCAAGCCTGTCAGCTGAATAATCCTCACGGATTGGCAAGAAATGTGCTGACTTGGTAAGACGATCAACGATTACCCAGATGGCATCGTGACCTTTCTTTGTGCGCGGGAGTTTAGTAATGAGATCCATAGTAATGTTTTCCCATTTCCAAACTGGGATCTCTGGTTGCTCCAATAAACCAGAAGGACGCTGATGTTCAGCCTTAACCTTAAGACAAGTAAGGCATTTGGATACGTATAAGGCAATGTCTTTCTTCATACCAGGCCACCAATACTGAATACGAAGATCCTTATACATCTTATCTGAGCCAGGATGAATAGAATAACGAGACTTATGGGCTTCATCCATAAGCAAGGTACGAAGATCATCTTGGCTTGGGACCCACAAACGGTCCATGAAATAGTACGATCCATTGTCTTTCAGTTCAAGAGCAGGTGTTATGTGATAAGGAAATTCCTTATCCATTAAACCTTGTGAAACACAAGCTTGTTGAGCCTGAGAAATACGGGCTTGGATATTGGTTTGAATAACAGATTGGACACGTACACAATGAAGCTTAATACGTTCCTTGCGACTCAATGCATCGGCTACGACATTCGCCTTACCAGGATGGTAGCGAATTTCGCAGTCGTAGTCGTTTAGAAGTTCAACCCAACGTCTTTGCCTCATGTTAAGTTCTTTCTGATTGAAGATGTGTTGAAGACTTTTGTGGTCTGTGAAAACCACACATTTTGTACCATACAAGTAGTGTCTCCAGATTTTGAGAGCGAAGACAACTGCACCCAACTCAAGATCATGAGTGGTGTAGTTCTTCTCATGTATCTTCAACTGCCTTGATGCGTATGCTATGACTTTGTTTCTTTGCATCAGGACGCAGCCAAGTCCTAATTTAGATGCGTCGCAATAAACGACGAAATCATCGTTGCCCTCAGGCAATGTTAGGACAGGTGCGTCGCAAAGCTTTTGTTTCAAAGTCTGAAACGCTTCCTCTTGTTTGACTCCCCATTCAAATGGCTTGTTCTTCTGAGTTAGAGCAGTTAGAGGAACTGCAATCTTTGAGAAGTTTTCAATGAAGCGGCGGTAATAACCCGCTAGACCAAGAAAAGAACGAACTTCAGTAGGGGTAGTAGGTGTACCCCAATCCTTAATCGCACTGATCTTGGAGGGATCTACATGAATACCTTGTTCGTTGACAATATGTCCTAAAAATTGAACCTCTTTAAGCCAGAATTCACACTTGGAGAATTTGGCGAAAAGTTGTTCTTTCTTTAGGAGTTCCAATGTAAGACGAAGATGTTGCTCATGATCAGCTCGCGTCTTAGAATATATCAAAATGTCGTCAATGAAAACGATGATGAACTTATCTAAATAAGGCTTGCAGACCCTATTCATTAAGTCCATGAAAACAGCAGGAGCATTAGTCAAACCGAATGGCATGACTGTGAACTCGTAATGTCCATAACGAGTACGGAACGCTGTCTTTGGAATATCTTCTTCATGCACACGGAGCTGATGATATCCAGATCGAAGATCAATCTTTGAAAAGTATGAAGCGCCTTGCAATTGATCAAAGAGATCATCGATGCGAGGTAGGGGATATCGATTCTTGATGGTAAGCTTGTTAAGCTCACGATAATCAATACACATCCTAAAAGATCCATCCTTCTTCTTTACAAAGAGAACGGGAGCACCCCAAGGTGAAAAGCTAGGACGGATAAAACCTTTGTCGGAGAGTTCCTGCAGCTGTTTAGACAACTCTTGCATCTCGGACGGTGCAAGACGATATGGAGCTCTGGCAACGGGATTTGCACCAGGTACGAGATCAATACGGAACTCGACTTGGCGTGCTGGAGGTAGACCAGGTAAGTCTTCAGGGAAAACTTCGGAATAATCCCGAACGACAGGAATATCTGAAATAGACTTACCCTTGCCTTTATCTGCTGTAACATGTGCTAAGAAAGCCACATAGTGCTTTCGCAGATACTTCCGTGCTTTAAAACAAGACATGAGTTTGAGACCACCGGCAGGCTTCTCACCACGAACTTGTAGGATCTCGCCTGTCGACAGCGGTATACGAACAATCTTCTCAGAACATACTATCTCTGCGCGATGCTTAGATAACCAATCCATTCCCACAATAACGTCGAAGCTTCCAAGTTGCATTGGCGTGAGGTCAATAGGAAAAGTATGGTCGTTAAGATTCAACTGGCAGTTGCGTAGAACAGAATTTAGAACAATGGGTTCACCACTGGCAACCTCTACTGTCAAAGGTTTACCTAGTTTCGTTCTAGACACGCGAAGCATTGTCTCGAAAGACAATGACACGAAACTCTTGTCGGCACCCGAATCAAAAAGAACAGATGCTGGCTGATTATTAATAAAGAACGTACCGTTCACCACCTCGTTGTCTGCTTGTGCTTCTTGTGCATTCATGTTAAAGACTCGACCTCGAGCCTGTGGCTGATTTTGGTTTGCATTCTGGTTCTGGTTGGCTAGCCTTGGACACCGATTTCTGTAGTGGGTCAGATCCCCACAATTATAACAAGCACCTGGTGGGTAGTTTGGTCGTGCAGCCTGACCCTGTTGTTGAGCAACCTGTTGGGCAGGGTTCTGGACTGCGCGGTTCTGAGCAAACCGACAAACATCGGCAAGATGACCCGACTTCCCACAGTTAGTACAGAAACGGCACTGATATTGTGGCTGGTGGTGACTGTTGCATCGATTGCACAAAGGTGCACTTCCTGAGTAGGGTTTCTTTGCTGGAGGCTGGTTGGGAGCTGCCTGGTTTGCTTGGGCAGTGACAGCAAAATTTTGGGAAGCCTTACGCTTCTTTGACCTCTTTGAGGAACCAGAGTCCTTTCCCTTCTTGTTCTGATCTTTCTTACTATCCTCCTTGTCAGCCGACTGCTTCTTGCCCTTGTCACCCTTCCTGTGTAGTTTATTCTTTCGGATCTGCGACTCAGTCAACGTCGCTGATAACTCGATCGCCTGACGAAGTGTGGTAGGGTTGCTACCAGTAAGGATGTCTTGTACTGAGTCAGGTAGGCCGTCTATGTATCTTTCGATGGCCTTATCGAGTGGGGTAACCATATTCGGGCAAAGAAGACTCAGCTCCTCAAACCTATCTGTATAAGCCCTGTGCTCGCCACTATCTTGCTTCAACACATCAAATTCCTTCTCCAATTCTCGTTGCTCATGACGAGGACAAAACTCCCTCATCATAAGAGCTCTCAGTTGAGCCCATGTCTGAGCTAAAGCAACTTCTGCACCTTGATCTCTCATAACCCCATTCCACCATGTTAGAGCCCTCTTCTGAAACACGCTTGATGAAAACTCGACTTTGCGATTATCCGGACACTGCACATGGCGAAAAGTGTTCTCGATGCTCTCGAACCACTGAAGAAGCCCAGTTGCTCCTTCAGAACCACTAAACTTGAGTGGCTTAGCCTGGTTAAAATCCTTGTATTTGCATGTACCATTGTTGTTGTTGGCCTGGTTCCATTGAGTAAAGAGATTCGGAAATTGAGCAGCCATCTGCTGCGCAATAATCTCCGCCAGCTCGGCAGTAGCTATCTGGTTGTCGCGTCGAGGAGGCATTCTAGAAGAGAAAAACATGAAATGAAACGAGTGAAATGTTTGGATGAAGAGAATGAGATGAAGCAAAAGCAATCAAAAGCAAGGATGGCGGTTATGCATTGCAAAGCAAATTAGCGACATGAAATGTCTAGTCAAAGTAAATGGGTTAGAATTTGTGTATCGCGAAGACATGCTCGCCTATAAGTGAACACTCACCCCAAGAGTTCCCAGGTAAGAGTGACTGGTCCGATTATGTGGATTTGTACGAACACTCTAGCCTTAGACAGAAAACTCAGGGTACAGGCATTCACCCTTCCAGTTCGCACGTGTTCACACTATTAACCCAACACTTTGACGGGATTTTTGAAAATCCAAAGGGGTTCAAAACCTTATAATAGAGGGTTCAAAACCTAGTAATCAATCATCCTAGAACAGATGATTAATTTTCAAAGCGGATTCGGAACCGAAGTTCCCGTTGTGGTTATCACCTAAGGATAGGTGATGTGCATGTTTTAAACTCTAAACACAAGATAACTTGTGTTAGGGTCCTAAAGTTATAGTCTAGGTCAAAGCATTACTAATAACCTAATTCCCTATAACCAATGGCTCTGATACCAACTCTTCTGTCACACCCCGACCGCGTATAACATGCAACCGCGGCGGAAAACGTCGGGGAGTGTTGTGGACAGAATTAAATTGTTTCATAACCATGGCATACAAGTTGTATTTTATTTATAAACAAAGGTGTTACATTGTCTTAGAAAGAGAGTACGGAAATCAAAACATAATTATGCTAGTTCAACTTCATTTTTAGGCTCTAAGGCACAGGTCCGCCCTAGAATCATGATCATCGCCCTATGGAATAGCTCCTGAAAACACATGTGAAAGTAGGTACGTCAGCATAAAAATGCCTGTGAGATACATAGGTTTTGTGAAAATGGGATTCATGACTTGAGTTTTAAAGAATGTTTAATAACAGTCAGTCATGAACCTTGTAATTTGTCTTGCTTTGTAAACCATTTGAAAAACGATAACATCAAAGGATATGTATAAATAAGTGCAAGGTTAAGTGAATAACCAAGTAAAATGAGTTGAATAAGATAAGTAGTTTGTGAAAATATTGTATTGTGAAGGATATGTTCTTTATGTAAAATGCAATGTGTCTAAACTGAAATGACTTAGATAACGCCACGATATGTAATATTATACAAACATTTATATATAGGAGGTACCAGCGGCGTATCCACCATGTTTTTATCATATTACATACGCCACGTTACTTAAAGCATTCACCCAAACCAATCCACCATGTAAATTGTTCATGTGTAAACCAAATGTCAAGTGTTATTGTAAACCATGTCAAATGTTTATGTTCAAATGTAAACCACCAAATGTATATGTCAATGTCGACGTGTTTATGTTCAATGTAAGTCATGTAATGTGTAACCCCAAAATGTATCATGTATGGTAAGCGAAATGTATCAACTTAAACCATATGCACAAAACAAGCCGTTGAAGTAAAACGTGGTTTAAATCAACGTTATGTTCTGCGGAAAATGCATGCTCAATTGATAATAACATTTATGCGGTATTGTAAACTATGCATACATCCAAGCCTTGAGACTGCGGTGATAAACCCCTAAACAAATTAAAGGTTTATCTAAGTTATGTATATCGAATTCGGTCATTCCTTCCAGTCCTATCAAACCCAGGACTTCAGGAATGGGAGTTGTCAATTCCTATGGTACCACTACCTACTAACGAACGGCGTAGCTAATGTTAATGAATGTATTGTCCCATGTTAAACAAACCAAATGTCATAACAAAATGAAGGCATGTGCCCATATGCTGAGTAAACATATGCAGCAGAAATGTTCATGTAAATCAATGTGTCCATATGCTGAGTAAACATATGCAACAGAAATGTTTATGTAAATCAATGTGTCCATATGTTGAGTAAACATATGCAACAGAAATGTTCATGTAAATCAATGTGTCCATATGCTGAGTAAACATATGCAACAGAAATGTTTATGTAAATCAATGTACTAAGTACGCACACAATGGGCATACATAGCATAAAATGTAATGAAATCGTGTACTATAATGTACTAACAACATAGCAGGCATATGATGTGAAAACATGGAAAGCATGAATGTAACAGGTAGGCACATGTGTTTCACCCCAAAACAGTTGGAAAACAGTAAAAGAGGGGTTCTATGTACTCACCTGAGGTTGCTTTGTTGTCCTTGTGAAATAACCGGGTAAATGCGAGAGGTCACGGAATATCAACGGCACCTAATAGGTAGCTATGTTAATATACCGGGCCAAATCGGATGATCGGATAGTACGCGGGTTCGTAAACCAAACGAGTATGGAGACTCGTGTAATATGGTTTACTAAAACCTACATACTAAAATGAAACTTAACCTAAGTGCTTACGGTCCATCACGACCCGTTTAGGTAGCTTACGCTACCCTAACGCGTCGCTCGCGTAGAACGCGTCTGGAACGCCTAACATCGTGACCACAAGGTATAACCTCGGAAGGTTATAGCTATGGTCACCTAATGTGTTTGGTCAGGTCCTAATGACCGACCAAATGGGTCGGGTTCGAAAGCATAAGCGATGGTTTAGATCGCTTACCTTACGACCCTATATAAGCACTAAACTAAAAGTGACGAGCTAAGCATGTTAGAACATGCTTAACTAAGTTTAGAAACAGGTCTGACATCAAAACAAACGGCTTTGATGCCCACGAGTAGTTTGGTTACAAAACATGCAAGAATGCACATTTTGGCCGAAACTACGACTCGTCACTGAGCCTAGATAACGTGGTGATCAGTAGGGATGGTCACTATGGACCATAACCATCGTGATCACGCTCACGTTATGAAGTTCCATGAACTTCGCATCGACCATAGGCTGGTCAATGCAGAAAGTCAACAAAACGTTGACTTTCGGACTCGAAAAGCGAATAAAAGAGCGAAAGAAGACTTACGGAGGGTCCCCGAGTGCTAATCAAGATCCAATAGCTCAGGTATGAAGCATAAGCATCAACTTAGAGCATTTAGATCTGATTTGTGGGTTTTTACACAAAAAGGGGGGGGTATTTATAGGAAAGGTGGAACCGCTAGGATCGTTTTATCGAATAACGTGCTTTGATCTCGTGCGTACACGTGTCCAGAGGTTAGATTCAGTGTATTTGACCCTTGGCCCTTCATTTGGGTGAAAAGGCATCGCCCTTTGATCGAACGAAAGGCCAGATTCTGCATTAAATGCAGAATCTGCTGTCAGACATGTTCACGCGGCCCGCGTGAAAGTGGGTGCAGGTCTTACGCGGGTCGCCTAGCCCCGTCTGATCTGCACCACTTGCAGAATTTACGTATTCAGCCCCTGTTGCGTTTTTAAGCTATTTCCAGCCCCTTTAAGACCTGTAAAGTCACCTTTAAGGCCCTAAAATGATGCCTAAACATTGTGGACATGAAACATGCTCAAAAATGTGTCGGATGTCGGTTCGTTTGGCCGTACGATCGCGATGTTCGCTTAATTACGACGGAATGCGCATAAGCGTGAAAGACGATCCAAATGACGCGACGAATGGATTTTTCTCATGCCAAACACTAAGGCATAATATAAGGATGCTTACATAAATTTTTGGAAGTCCGGATGTATTCAGAACGTAAGTTATGCGCAAAAGTGCAAACTTGTGCACTTTTTGACACTTTTAGTCCCTGAATGTTCCAAAAGTTTGTTTTAGCATACCAAAACCCTTCAAAGCCTATTTCTAAGCTATGTAAAGGATATTTATGGTATGTTCAACTTATGGACATGTTCCGGAATGTTCGTTACAGTTCTAATTGGCATACTTTCGCAGTTTGTCAAGTTTAGTCCCTGTAAGTGAATTAAGTTGTTTTTGCTATACCAAAGCCTTCAAAACTTATTTCTAAGTTATGTAAAGGTTATTTAAGGTATGTTGAGTATATGTTGATGTTCCGGAGTATTTGTCACATTAAACTGAGTGCGTTTACGCACCAGTTTGCGTATAATGCTCCAGAAAGCGATGTAGAGTTTGAAATTGAACGAAAGTCAAAACACGAAAAATGTAAAACATAATGAAACAAACATTGGAATCAAATAACATTATTTTATTGATAATTGAACTTTTCATGATGATTACAAGCACAAATGTTACAATAGGCTTGACTACCCCTGGGACACTTGATATCATATCCTTTAGCTTTTGCAAAATTCCCTAGCCATACCATGATTGATACCTGTATCCTGCATAAAGCCATGATTAGTGGTATAAGAATTATTAAAAGTGTTACCTCCCATTGGATTCAAATTTGGAACTCCGAATTTGAATCCATATTGCTGAGATTCTGGAATGATTGAAGGACCGGTAGAAGCAATGGTTTGCATCGGAATGAAATCTCCTTGATGGATATCTGAATTCCCTGGTTGCAAACTCCTTAAGGATCCAGGAACCTGGAAGGATCCATGAAACTGAGAGGATCCTTGAACCTGCGAGGATCCTTGGACCTTAGAGGATCCTTGAACATGCGAGGATCCTTGAACCTAAGAGGATCCCTGAACCTGCGAGGATCCTTGAACCTGCGAGGATCCTTGAACCTGCGAGGATCCTTGAACCTAAGAGGATCCCTGAACCTGCGAGGATCCTTGAAACTGCGAGGATCCTTGAACCTGCGAGGATCCTTGAACCTGAGAGGATCCTTGAACCGGCCAGAATCCTTGAATTTGCTGCGCCCCCAAGTATCCCCCTGAGCTAGTGAAGGATCCTATATGCTGAGGGAGGGATCCGGGTGGTTGAAAGTATGATCCTGAAGCCTGAGTCATTGCTGATGATCCGTAGTGCACTCCTCTTGGTCCTCCCACGTATTGAACATCTAGAACTACTGAAGGCTGAGAGGTTATGATCGGAGTATCAAAATTCAAAGATCTGGGCATCAATGGGGATGATCCTCTGCCGATCTCTTCTGTTTCTTGATTTCTCCAATTTCTATGAGAATCCTTTCATTGGTCTTATCCTGCTGCTGTATGTGCTCCTTCATCTGCAAAATTAAAGTAACAAGTCACTAGTAGTAGGAGTATAAGAAGCAAAAGAAGTTGGAGGTTTTGAGAAAATGGGAGTCGGTTTCTTTTCGGCATTTTTCGGAGATCCAGAAGGTGGTGGAGGCAAAGGTGGAATGCCCAGGGATGAATTGACTGTAGACATCGCACTTGAAGTGTTCTTTGATGAGGAAGACATCTGCTTGGATGCGACGAACCAAAATGATCACACAGACAAGAATTTCTTAGGAATGAAGCACCAATTGCCCCACGGTGGGCGCCAAACTGTTTTGGTCAAAAATCAAGCAATGATAATGCAACCAAACTCTATGATACGGGGAATGATGCTTGAATTATTGAACGATATAAAGGATCACTCTGAAATGCAATGAACAAATGACACAGAGATTTATACGAGGAAAAAGCCCTTGATCAATGAATGATCTCCGGCATAAAAAACCTCGGGTGATGGAAACTACCGATCACCAACTAAAATTAAACAAGAAATGTATTACAACATCGGATGATAGCGAGCTAGTTACAAGGATCACTATAGTACAATGTGTATAAAAGTGTGTAATCACCAAGTGAATGGTTACGAGCTGGTGAGAGCAGTTACTAATGTGTGTTTTGCCAAAATTAGCCATGTGTTCTAACTTAGCTCGCTATCCCCTTTTAAAAATGGAAAATATCTAAGCTAACTAAATATCCGCATTTCATGCAAGTCTCCCACGAACTCCATAACGTCCATATTGGTCAAGCACGTGCGGAATAAAGAAGGAATATGCTCCAGGAATTTCAAGTCCAAGCTCGTACTCCTGCAAAACAACATCATATTCAAAGTAGACAATCGTTAGAATAAGGATCCTTACTATGATCCATGATCCTGATACTGCAACACTTCTAAGGATCACTAGCTGAAGCTGAAGCAAGGATCACTAGACCCAACAGTAAATGAGGATCACTGATCATTGGTGAATCCACCCATAACAACAACCATCAAATAAGTTCCCCACTTATTCTGTGGTAAGGCTTCAGCTAATTTATCGACCCACTCATCATCCTCTTTCTGAATGTCTTATCTTCCCATTTCCAGAACCAGATGACAGTATCTATCAATGGTCTGCTTTGTTGTTTCATGATCAAAAGCAGTAAACATATCAAACGATTTCTTCAATAAAGCCTTTTTGTTTTTGATCATATCTGCACTCCCTCTGAATTTCTGAATCAAAGCTCCCCAAATTGATCTAGTTGTACCAATATGTTGAAGCAAAACAAAGATATCTTCTTTAACTGCTTGCTGAAGAATGCTGATCATCATCTTTTCACTTGTGTATTTCAATTTGTCATCTTCTGAAAAATCACAAAAAGCTTTAACAAGCCCACGTTCATTCTTTGGTTTCTCGTAACCTTCAACAATGAACACCATGCATCAAATTTGTAAGCTTGCACCCAGTTCTCAAATCGATTTTTCCAACCCTGAAAATCTTCAATGTACATCAGTTTCGGTGGTTTCTGATGAGTTCCTGTCTCATTTTCACTGTACAATGTTTTAGCAGCTGTAACAGGAGCAATGGGTGTTGCAAATGCATTGTAGAACTCTTCAGCCATGATTCGATATCACGTTTTTCAAACACAGCAACTTTCATGCGTAATAACAAGCAAACACTTCAAGGGAAATCTCAAACAAACACTTCAAGCGGAATGCCTTGTTGGAGCAAAATCACCAGCTTTCTATTTCAAGCGAAATACCAGTTGGAGCGAAATCACCACCAATATTTCTAGCGGAATCCCAACTTAGCAGATTGGAGCGGAATCAGCACTTTGGAGCAAAATCAATTCAATGTTGAAGCGGAATCTGGTATTTTGGAGCGGAATCAGTCAAGCAATATACCAAGTCCGAGCGGAATCACAAGGTGTACGTTCGAGCGGAATCATTTCGAATGTCCATGTCTACCATTTTTAGTCCGAATTTTGTAGTGAAACTTTCAAGGGTTTGTTAATATGCAGTTTTACCCAATATATGTGAAATTGAGCCGATTTTAAGGGTTAAAACTTGTTCAGATTCAAAAAGAAAGTGTAGAAGTCAGAAAATGAGGCTGTTTTGGCAAGAACTCTTCTTCCTGAGCTCTGATACCACTTGTAGGATCGATCTGTGACCCAAACGAGTCGTTCAGAAGAGTTGTTAGGCTATACGAAAGGCGGAAACAGACGTATAGACTCGAAACAGCTTGATTATCACTTTAAACTTCTTGTATACTGAATTAACAACGATTAGAGTCACAAGAAATACCGGCAGCACTTCAGTACAAGTTCCTGATTCCCCACCAAATGAAATGATCACTAGCCTATTTATAGAGTTTCTGATTCCCCACGAAAGTGCAATGTTCATTTCGTGGGAAATCAACATTTCGTGGGAAATCAACATTTCGTGGGAAATCAACATTTTGTGGGAAATCAACTCTAAAAGTCTATTTTCCTGAACTACGAGATTCGATCTAGTGTAAGACTCGATACAAGACGAAGTCGACAGATGTATGCACTAACAACTATGTTGACGTTACATTTATAAGAACCATCACCGTAATCACCAATCCATCGTATATCGAGTATATCCATTAGTTTTTTTTAGGATATAACTTTTTATTAGATTCATTGAACCCGTGTAATAAACGAGATTTTTTAAAGATATACCATTTTTATTTTTTTACTATACAAAATTACATATATGTAACTCGTGTAATACACGGGGTGTTTAAAAATATAACTTTTTTATTATGTAGTATATAAAATTAGGTTTATTCAATCCATATAATACATATAGTTTATAAAAATATAACTTTTTATTGTTTTGTATATAAAATTACATGTCCTCAACACGTATAACACATAAGGTTCGTAAAAATGTAATGTTTTTTCATTATTTAATATATAAAATTAAATTTACCCAACCCGTAAAATACACAGGGTTTTTAAAAATACAATATTTTTTATTATTTAATATGTAAAATTACATTTATTCAACCCGTGTAATAAAAGAGATTTTTAAATATATATTGTTTTATTATTTTTTATATAGAATTACATTTATTCAATCCGTGTAATAAACGAGATTATATATGTATATATATATATATATATATATATATATATATATATATATAGGACAAAGATCCGTTAGGAACCACCCTTTATTGCGAGAACCGCGAGAACCAATGTGAGCACATGGCAAACTTGTAATTATACTATACTGTATCATAAAACACGCGCGTCCTTCAATTTTTATTAGGGTTCTGTAAGTGTTCCCCTGTTTTTAGGGTTTCATCAATTCACATCGTTCCCAATCCACAATGTTCCCAATCCACAATCGATCCACAATCGGCATCAGCACAATCGGCATCAGCAGCACAATCGGCATCAGCACAATCCACAATCGGCATCAGCACAATCAGCATCAGCAGCATCGATACATTGACACGACGGCGTGAACCCGTTGTTCACGGCGGCGTACAGGTGTGTACGATTGTCTTACGGCAGGAAAAGACGGTCACTCCCACCTATTTCACGGTTGAGGCGTTCGGTATACTGATTAGGGCTACATATGGTGTCTTCTGATTCATCCCGTGTTGAACCTAACGCATATGATGATCATCATCCAACAATTTTTTGAATATCATTCTCATATGCTGATTTTGGTGGCGCATCTGCTGCCAATCCCATTTCTGTTGTCAAACCAAGTGAAAGTAACAAACTTGTGTTTACAACAGTTGAAAGTCGACACACCCTTCATGGCTTTGAAAAACAGACACTTGATTCCGTGTCAACATCAGACAATGTTATATTATCCTCTGGTAATGCTAATTTATCTGAACACTCATTATCATTTGACACTAATTTGACTGGTACAACACCTACAAATACAGAACATCAGCAATTACAGTCCATTTAGTTTTAGACTAAAGGTATTCCACGTCCATTTTATGTAAATTGTGATTTGTTCAATGATATACTCGTTTGCAACATGTTCACAGTTATATTATGTTGTAAATAATGATTACTCAAGAATATATGCACATGTGCATTATGATGAAAAAAAAACTTATGACATTGTATATTATCTGACAATGCACATGTGCATTTTGGTTACAATTTTACTATTCACCTGTTCAACATGTTGGCCTTTATTTATTTATTATTTTCTCAGGAACAATTACGGCTGCTATACATTCTGTGCCCAATGGCACCCCATATTAGATAGGTGAAGTTGATATTGAATACATCCCTGTTATAACCAGTGTGAACACATGACACTTTTTTGTAATTGTATTATGTTTATAAAAAACATACACATTCTGTTTTTTTTCTTATGTCATTGTTATCTCGATTTTAGGGTTTCAGTAGTTCACCAGCACCAGTTCATGGTCTTCACACTCGGATGAGAGGCATTCATAGCGGTTCACGGCGGCGGAGAGCCGTGCACGGTGGTTTTCACGGCATATAGATACTCGTGTTCATGCATTTCACGATGGTTGCAGTCGGCACGATGTTTACAGCGGCATATGGCGTCTTCTGATTCATCCCATGTCGATCCTCGTATATCCGATGAACCTCCTCATATATTGTCTAAATATCATCCTCATAAAACATCTGATGCCGACTTTGGTGGTCCATCTGATGTCAATACCGTTGATAGTCCCAGAATTATGTCTAAAACTATTGTAAGTCGACATACACTTCATGGCTTTGAAATTCAGACTCTTTACTCTATGTCTACATCACTTTGACTGGTACGACACCTAAAAATACAAAACTTCAAGAGTTATAATTCATTCGATTTGTGACTGAAGGTATTATAATTTGTAAATGATATTGTATTAAATGATATGCACATGTGCATTATACTTACTGTAAATGATGTTATATTAAATTATATGCACATGTGCATTATGTTGATTGTAAATTATATTGCATTAAATTATATGCACATGTGCATTATGTTGAAAATTAGACTATGTCGTTGATTTATGGATTCTGAACAACTGCCTTATGGAGAACTATCCAATTATGTGCAGAATGGCAGCAAACAAATGGTATTGGGTGGCAGACAACTACAAAAGAATAGGGGAGGTGAATGTGTGGGATTGGCAATGGAAGAACAAACCGATAACCGGAGAGGCACGGGTGGAGTTTATGCAGCTTTTGGCACTGCTGAGAGACACCAGAATGAAGATGGGTCAAGATGGGTGGGGTTGGCACTTAGAAAATAAGTCGACTTTTAATGTTAAAACCGTTAGAAAGGATTTGTGTGTCACAAGCGGGGACCTGTTGAGTGGCTTTGTAATGACCTGGAACAGCTGGGCTACACCTAAAGCCAGTATGTTAGCATGTAAAGGCGTCGAAGCCAGGTTACCGACAAAGACGGAGCTGGAAAAAAAAGGGTAATTCAGACCAGCAACACATTGTGCCCGGTTTGCAAATGCGAGCAAGAAATTGTTGAACACATTCACATTACATGTTTGATGTCGAAAACGCTATGGTGGATGGTCGGAGCATGGTTGGGAGTAAAAGATTTTCCTGTAAGCTGGAGATTTCTAAGAATAAGAAAAAGGTAGTCAACTGCATAGTGATGGCTACATTATGGATCATATGGTCGAGCAGAAATGAGAAGGTATTCAAAGTCGTGCAGATTTCAAATGCTAGAAGACTGGAACAAGTCAAGGAGTGTACTATGCTATGGATGAAAGTCATAGCCAAAATGGATAATTAGAGCAAAAATGGAGAATTTAGTGACTGAAGAGTGGTACACCAGTGGTGTGAATGTAATAGAAAATTAGGAGTTTATATGTTTATTGTAAGCGTAATTCTCTAGTTCCTGGCTAGATTTCTGGTTTAAATGTATGGCTTCTTGTTCTGTTCAAAAACAATGTCGTTATATATAAAATGATAATGCTCATGTTATATATAAAATGATAATGCTCGTGTGCATTGTATTGACATGGTTACTGTTTCGCACAATGCACATGTGCATACATGTTTACTCTTTCACTCCACATTGTTGTTGTTTTGACCAATGCACATGTGCATACATGTTTACCATTTCATTACACATGGTTATTGTTTCGACCAATGCACACGTGCATACATGTATATTTTTTAATTACATGTAATCCATTTTCCTTACATATACATCAACATATGTAATGTGGTACCCTATACGTAATAGGGTACCACATATGTAATATGATATAAACAAAAATACATTATTTCAAAATATACACATGCATTACCGACATGTTTATTGTTTTTTATTAATACACGTGTGCATTACCAACATTAACACAGTTACAACAAGTAAATATAACACCCTCATCATAAGAATCACATAATCCGATCAACAATCATTATTGCAGATTGCCACCAAAATATACTATACCAAAAAACATATTACATCCTAAATTAACACATATAACCATCTGTAATACATTATACAATACCAATATGTATGTTATTTCAAACTATGCACATGTGTGGTACCAATATTCCCTCTACCAAACAACATAATACATCATATAAACAACGTAATACATCATATATTCACGAACATGATCATTCGCCTCTGATAACGACAGTATTTTGTTGCTATCTTCACTCTCATGTTCTTAAGTTGCAAGTCTTGAATTTCTTTATCTTTGTTGAATATGCAATCAAACTTCTCACCAATCCCTTTATACATCTCCATATGTCGCATAGCTTACAACCCGCAATCTGTGAAGTAATAAAGGGATTTCGTTTACTTGTTCAATTTTTTCATAGTGATTTCGCTTGCTTGTCCTCCTATTTATGCTTTTTTTTTCTTCTTGTGCACCTACATGGGATATATTTAATGTGTTTACATAAATGATATCATTTAACTTGAAAGTAATAAAGGGATGCACATGTGCATAAACTCCCAACTGCATCATCGAATATTAGTCAACCTTTTTTACCTCTTTGTTTAACCGTTGCGTAATCATCTTCCATTGCATCCGGCATTTTTTTGACTCTTCATCACTTGATTTCAAAACGTAAGTTACCTTCTTTGATTTTTTTTCCATCATTGATCTACAATAATAAACAAAACAAAAAACATATGATTAACAAACATACAATCTCAATGAACATGTGCATTAACTTTAACATTATCATTACTATATACACTATGCACATGTGCATCAACATAAATTACATTGTTAACATATTCTGGCAAACTATGCACATGTGCATAACTATGCACATGTACAACAACATGAATGACCTTATTAACATATTCTGGCAAATTATGCACATGTGCCTAACTACACATTTTCATCCATATAACTGACCTAATTGAAATAATCTGGTAAAATATGCATTTGTGTATAACTATGCATGTGCATTAACATGACTGAGCTTATCAACAGGTTTTCTTCTATAAAAAATAATAGACAAAACAAAAGTTACTTTCTTCGATTTTTTACCTCTTTGTTTAACTGTCGCGTAACCATCTTCCATTGCAAGTCGCATAATCATCTTCCATTGCATCCGACATATTTTTGACCCTTCATCCGACATATTTTTGACCCTTCATCCATTGACTTCAAAAAAAAAGTTACTTTCTTCGATCTTTCCCATTGTTGATCTACAATAATATACAAAACAAAAAAATAATAAAATACTAAAAAATAATATCAATAATCATAAAATTATTTCATTATCCTGTTCCGTATAAGCCTATTTTGTATAAGCCTATTATGTCGTGTTAATGCACATGTGCATTAACTGTATAGATCATAAAATTATCTTATTATCCTGTTCCGCCTATTATGTCGTGTTAATGCACATGTGCATTAACTGTATAGATCATAAAATTATCTTATTATCCTGTTCCGCCTATTATGTCGTGTTAATGCACATGTGCATTAACTGTATAGATCATAAAATTATCTTATTATCCTATTCCGTATAAGCCTATTCTGCCTATTCAGTATAAGCCTATTATATCGTGTTAATGCACATGTGCATTAACACCACATAACTTGTCGACAGTCATAATTCAGTAGTAAAAACCCTATCATTTACCAAAACAACTTCCGTGTTACCAATCATATCCAACATTATGCACATAACATCATTACTTAATAAAAAAATACATAAAACAACACATCAGTACCGCATTACATATAGTTCATCACAACATTAGCCCTTCTGTTCACTAAAAAAACATATATATACCACAGTTTTCAATAATTCGTTTATGAAACAACTGTTTAAATGCAATAACCACATAATAACATGTCTGAATCGACGGTTAATAGTTGTTTTATCATATACGACTACAAAACAAGGTGTATAAACTTACAAATTCACGGAGCGGTGCAACAGATAATCGATAGTCCGTTAGACGATGTGTGTTCTTCCGATTATCCCTATCTGTGCAACGAACCTCGATTATCCCTATCTGTGCAACAAACCTCGATGATTACGATCATTTTGCCCTAATTTAGACTGGAATACGAATGTGCGATCGATGATTATGTTGTTAATGCACTGAAATCGACTAATTTTGATGACAAACTGCTAGTATCTGATATCGTGGAGAGTATATCTTGATTTTGTTGGATGAATCGCACGGATTGATGATGATTGTAGGTTATCAGATGTATCAGACATGAATAAGTGATGTATTGTATTTAATGTTTGTTTAAAGTCCAAACTAGAGGAGAATCGGGGACGTGATGGATGTGAGGCGGTGATTTTAAAAGTTCTAAGCAGATGATGATGATGCAGATTGTGGATTGGGAACAAATGTGATGAAGAAACCCTAAAACAGGGGACACACGTGTTTATGTTACAGTCCATATATTTACAATTTTGACACCGTGTGTTTTTTTTGTTATAATTCAATATATTTACAATTTTGCCATGTGTTCACATTGGTTCTCGCGGTTCTCGCAATAAAGGTGGTTCTCGCATGAACCTTACCCTATATATATATATATATATATATATATATATATATATATATATATATATATATATATTATTTGGTATATAAAATTACATTTATTCAACTCGTGTAATACACGGGGTTGTAACCTAGTTAATAACTATTTAATATCAAATTGATTCAACCACGTGTAAAACACAAGTATCTAACCAATAAATAAATAAATAAATAAAATTATGTAATACACTAGTTTCTAACCTAATAATAAAGAGAAAAATGCTCGGATAGTCCCTGTGGTTTACCATTTTCACCTTTAGTCGCTAACTTTCTAAAATTACACCTATAGTCCCTAGGTTTTTGAATTTTGTTCCCGGATAGTCCCTGGCGTGGTTGGGGGTTAGTTTTTGGTGTTTGGTGCGTGTGAAATGACCAAAATACCCTTACTGTCAAATTAATAACTAAAAAAGTAAAAGAAATATAAATAATATTTTACAATTTATGTGGGACCCATCACCCACCCTACCCACTTCATCTTCGCCACTCCACACCACCACGACTATCTCCACCTTCAACCACCACCACCATCTACCCCCCACTTCACCGTAACCACCATTGCCCCAACCACCACCGCCGCCATCATCACCGCTGAAAGATCGCCCTGCCACAACAACGATCGTTGGGGAACTCATTTATCTTTGTCAGGTTGTATGCCTCTTCACTGGGCTGCAATTAGAGGAAACATAGAAGCATGCACCGTACTCATGCAAGCTAGAAAAAAGAGGATTTAATGGCAACTGATAACACTGATCTCACACCAGCACAGCTCGCCTCTCATAAGAATCATCGACAGTTGCTTTTTTTCTTGTAGGTATCCTGGACCCTCGTAAAACAAACATTTTTCAAAGTAATACTAGCTACAACAATTTTAAACCGAAGATCTATTTTATTGTGTCGGATTCGCTGGGACGGAAACAGTATACTGGGGCGGTTTTCAAAACTAGACCTGGCACCTACACTTGTGTGTATAACATTTGTGCTACTTATGACCTATATTAATTCTGTAATTATGGGTACACCAATCAAAGCAGAATCCATCATCAGGAGCCATGAATCCCAACGGTCGCTGGTGATTCCATCGTGTTCAGCAACCCTTGAACTGTCGAAGAAAACCGGTCGTTTGAACTGTCAGAGGGCCCATCGTTTACCGTGGAATGCATCCTTAAACTTGATAGCAGCCTTAGCATTTGTATAGTTTACAAAAGCAAACCCAGCATTGACTCGACTCCTACCATCCCAAAAGGATCTAAATAACCGATACAGCCCATCTGGATAACCGATTCTTGCTTAAAGGATGCTCTGATATCGAGTTATACGTTCCTCGTAAAAGTTTTTTGGGTTTGTCAAGAATTTGCGTGATGATGATGGTTCGTTTGGGGAGAATGTTCTGGAAATTGAAGGAAAAGAAAGGTTTTTGATTGTTAAACGGTTGAAACTATACAATAATAATGATTCAACTGCTGTTATTGAGTCTTCCATGCTTGTTGATTGTTGAATGGTTGAAACTGTACAATAATAATAATTCAATCACTGCTATTGAGTCTTCCATGCTTGTTGAGCTGTTGAAACTGTACAATAATAATGATTTAACTGCTGCTATTGAGTCTTCCATGCTTGTTGATTGTTGAACGGTTGAAACTGTACAATAATAATAATTCAACTGTTTCTATCAACTGCTTTTGTTGTTGTTAAACCCATGTTTTTTCGTCTTCATGTTTATCAACTGCTTTTGTTGTTGTTAAACCCTCGTTTCTTCGTCTTCATGGTAACAAAAATGCATCACTGCTTTTGCTCTTGCTTTATGTGTATCAGCTGGTCATTTGTCTGAGTTTTCTTTCTTTTTGATGAAATGGGATTTGTTGCAAAGTAAAAAGAAAACTGAAACCAGTTATCCTTCATAGTTAAAAGTCGCCTTTTGTCGGGTCGGCGCAAGAGAAATTGGTGGAATCCGGGTGTTGCGGTGTTGCGGTCCACCATCTTGATTGTTGATCAAATGAGATTTGGTGTTCAACATAGACTATTTAGATCTTGTTGGTGAAAGATGAGAATGACTAGTTCTCTCTAATGTGTGATCTGGCAGTTTACATAGTATTAAGAACCATTACCCTACTTCATCGAAATGGTAATGTGATCGGACGACAGAAGCCGTTCGATTTGATGGTTCTGAACACAATATAGACTGCCAGGTCGAAACCCTAATGTGTGAATATTAACTAAAAAGGAAACCCGATGTATACAGGTCGATATCGTTATATGGCCCGTATATGGTATACACTGTATACGACCAAGTTCATTTTCACATGCCCGTATACAGCATGTGAGAATAAGATTTTACCATGTTTTATTATTCATAAAGTCTTGCAATAACAGTATAATCTATTTTATTGAATTCCAAGACTTCAATTTTATATTAAATAAGGAATTTATTCCAGTAAAATCTTGAGATAAAGTGTTGGTTCGTATAATAAAAAACTTGTGGTTCTTGTTTAGACACATAGAAACTCGTCTGTTTGATACACAATAAACGACCTTCAACGAATTTTCAGATTTTTCATCTATGCAAGCTTTTGTTTCAGGTAATCTTTAAGGTGTAAGGCAAACTTGACGTGCTTGTCGTGGTACACGCAAATTTAATCCCAATAACAACTATAGATAGTGGTAAAGGGTATCGAACTCAGGGAGTATGTAGAAAGTGTGTTGATTTTATAGCTTTGCGAATCAACTACAATTAACCTAATTTGCAGAAAAATAAAGTTCAATGATTTGGATTGTGTTTTAGAAAACTAAATTAATAACTAAGTTCAAAGAAAGATTGGTTGTTTAACAGATTAGAAGAGCAATGACCATCTTAGGATTCAGTTTTCTTTAGCAATTGTGTGAAATTTCAACTAGAAAGAGTTACATAGACATAACTCATACATACATAATCGAAGTGATAAAAGGGAACAAAGTACTCGGATTCTAATGCGAGGTTGTTTCCCGATGATCAATTAACCAATAACCAACCCTAACCCTTCCCGTGATATCTCGGTTGCCAACGGCACCAAGAACGTACGATCAAGACTAGAAATTGCACTACTGATTAACAAGCTACAAATAATTATGCATATACTATGATATTCAAGCAACGCAAGTTATCATTCTAGAAATTCAGAAATAAACACACAAAAGTTCAAGATAAACCTTCACCTAAGATGATCACCGAGAGTTTTAGCCACGCATAGCTTGGTGAATCATCATAACAAGTAGTTCAATGTTCATACAAATCAAAATCACAAACCGAATGTTAGAAATTGTTCCAAGCCAAGCCAAATTACTCAAAATCGCCCCTAATGTCTCCAATAACCGACCAATGATGAGAAATACATGAAAAGACACCATAAAACTGCATAAATGATGGCAGTTACGGTTTTAGCGTCACTTCCACCGTAACTTACGGCTCTACCGTAAGTTACGGTGCACATAAAAGTGTTACGATGCAAATTATCTTTTTTACGGTGGGAACCAGGCAAAAATCAGGTCCACCGTAAATTACGGTAGGACCGTAATTTACGGTGACAAGCTGAGTATTCTTCTTTGATTCATCTTTTGCTCCACACTCGACCCGTTCAACTTCGAACCTTCCAAAGCTGCATTTTTCTTCACTTTAAGCCGCCAAACCGCACCTGAGACATAAGCAACAGTAGTTATCTAATTCGAGATAATTACACACTTAAATGAGGGATAAACTCTTTTAACATCATAAAGGGTTGTACAATGGATCACCCGTCACATCCCCACACTTAACCGTTGCTTGTCCCAAGCAACTCATCAAATCAATCTCTCAACAAATGATCAATGTAAACCAAGAAAAAACAAGCAATCCTTTGACTAACCCCTTTTTTAACACCCAACCAATGCACCCCTCACTATGTCTCTCCTCTCGGTTACAAGTAAGCACTAGCATTATGAGCTAGACACACAAAAGCTAACGGGCGGTTGCACAATTATAAGCTTGTACCTAAATCGATCCTTCTCTTAACAAGTGCCAAACATGAATGCAAATCAAAGGGACTTTCAAGGTTGTAACGTGGCTAGACGTATGGGTAGGAAATGGAATATATATGAAGTAGCGAAAATTTAGCTCGGTCTTTTTATTACACGAATAAGCAAAATAACAACTACCAAACTAAACTACTAAGTACAAGACAACTAAACATCCTTTCTTTTCATTTTTCATTTCTTTTTTTCTTCTCTTTTTTTTTCTTTTCTTTTCTGATTTTTCTGATTTTTTTTAGTAAACAACCATGCAATAAAGCATCAACATATCTACATCATATTACTACAACTACTACTACTAGCACTAAAAGACCGGGTCAAATTTGGGTAAATTTTTAAGTAAGTAACTAGGGGTAACAAATAATAGGCTTTTAGGCACAAAATTGGCAACTAAATGTCCAAACCCCCACCCCTCTCGCAATCGTGCTCATATATATAACTTATGAGGTCCAACCCCCTAAATCCCACACTCGCACACACTAAAGATGAGGCTACCTAGATGCCCTTATCCTTTTCGCATTCATGTATAACTAAGGACTCAAACCGCATTCAAGCACAAGTTCTAATGTACCCCCACCCGTAGCCACTATCATCAAAGATAAGCATTATTTATATACAAATGTGGCTTCAACTCTCACCAAGAATGAAAGGGTATCAAGGGTTGTCGGTGCACCATTTGGGGTTAATCTAGGGTATTCAAATTCTCACAATATTTCGCTTGATTCAAAAATTTTCAAAATCTTCAAAAAATTCCCCCCATCCCCACACTTGGGATACATTGACCCCAATGTATGGTTTTAGGAGGCTTTGATCACTTGAATCCATTCAACCTCAACAAAAAGCTTTTTCACTCAAACCCCAAATTTCTTTTTTTTTATATTTTTTTCTTTTTCTCTTTTTTAATCACATGACACCACCAACAAGCACCATCCCGCACTCAACATAACAATCATACACCACTCAACCGCCCAACCGTAAACAAAACAAAATACATATATGCACAAACTATACAAAGGAGGAACACAACCTGACTAATTACGCGCGGTCCTGGAGGTCCAAAAATGGAAGACATCATGTCGTTCCATTCTCCAAATGCAAACGAGCCGCTACTACTCCCTCCTTGTTGTTGGGCTCCCTCTTGTTGCCTCGGGTCAATCCATTGTGAGTGGTGAAGCTGTGGAGTCGAAAATGATACACTGCCAGCATAAGGCGGCAACGAGGCATAATCCACATGTTGTGGATCCACAACCACCGGCCTTCCGGCATGCCAATCTGCATGCATCCTTCTCTCTTGATCGTCGTAATACCGATTATTCGTTTCCACCTCTTGAGAATACGCAAAGGTGCGATTCCACGCCTTACTACGATCAAAGCATTGTTTTAAAGACCGCTCTATACTTGCGCTCATCATGGTATTTTGGTCATATAACGTCCGCTCCGGACCCGTCCAAGTTTCAAAGACGGAAGCCGGAGGACGTTGGTTTGCTATCACCTCCTGCATGGTACCTTCATAAGCCCACCCGGGCACATAAGATCGCTCCGTATAATCGTAGAAAGCACCACCATGACCTCCACCCGGGCCCCCTTGCCCCACGTTCAAATTCACACCACCTTGTGGTTGTTCAACATAATCTTCATCCCCACTTGGGATCTCCGCCTCACTCTCGGGTTCATCCGCCTCACCCGGTAACAAATCTCTAGCACCCGCCTTTAGTGCTCGCCATCTTTGCCCCTCGGATTTAAGCTTATGATATCGCTCCGATTGTGTATACGTCCACCCAATCCCCATCTTGTCTAATGTAAACGGTTGATGCCTTTTCGTTGCCCCTCGATCCTCTGACGTGTGACAACTCGAATTTCCAAGATTCCTATTTCGCATTTATTGCACGTTCACTTATTGTTTAGTTAATTATTTGCACAATTAATTGCTATGGAATTGTATACGTTTTGATACAATGAAGTGTATTGTGTGATTATACATGGTTATGTGTTAATTGTGAAACACTTGTCAAATGCATAAACTTGGTGGTGAAACTGTGTAATTGTTTGAGATGGTGCACTATTGTAAATTATAATAATAAAGGGTGTAAAGAGTTATTAGTAAAACTTAAACTATACTTAACCCTAATCCCTTTTTCACTAATCACTTCCACAAAAACCAAAGCACGTACTGTATTCTCTAATCCCCTAGCAATCATCATCACCATCATCATTGGCACAAGACATTCATCACTTTTGTTTCCACATTCTCTCTAGAATCATTCAAGGTAATCGTTTATTGATTGTTTGATTGTACCAATTCTTGATTATTAGAATACTTGTAAACCCTAGCTTTGATTTGATGGTTCTGTGCTTTAATTTGAATCTTGATTATTGTGTTATGATGATGATTACTCGTGAAATCGTTGTTTGATGACAAGATATGCTGATAGGATGAAGTTGTGAATTGTTAAAGTGATTCCTGTTATGCAATGTACGAACTAGGGTTTCCAGATCGTATGAATAATAGAACGTAACTGTTGAAATGTATAAAGTGTAACTGTTGCAATCACAAAGAACGTATGATTAAAATGTTTGTCCGACCTTTCTTCTTGTTATGCATTGTCCGAATTTTAAAACCAAAGAAAATAGTCTGAGTTTTGAATGATGCTTGTAGTCCGAACTTTAGATAGTGTGCATATAGTCCGAGTTTTAACCCATGGCCTTGTCCGACTTTTAACCCTAGATAAGGGTCCGAATTTCATGAGGTATTGAGTGTGTCCGAATTTTTAAAACAAAGTAAAGGGGTCCGAGCTTTGCCTTGTAAGGTTGGTCCGAGTTTGTAATAAGGCAACAAGCAATGTCCGAGTTTTAAAGGGGATCAATGATCCGACTTTTAAATGCTTGTGCCATGTCCGAACTTCTTGTGAGAACCCTAGGTCCGACTTTAATGAATATTGAGCATGGTCCAATTTTAATATGTGGCATATATCCGAAGTTTGAATGATGTTTATCGTGTCCGAATTTCATAAGTGTGATGTGTTGTCTGAGTTAGTTTGTTATGCTAGTTCGACTTTCATGCCTAGACTGAACTTGATGCTTAGTGAAAGATCCGACTTTTGTTGATGAACCGTCAGAATTGTTGATTGAATATGTGACTTGAATTATAGTGATGATACATGCCCTGAGTTCTGTTTATACTCGAAATGACTGTGTGTTTATGATGTCAAGTCCAGAAACCTGTATGAGAAACAATATGCTACTATACCCTACCTGTATGTGATTATATGATATTGTACTTGACTGAATGATACCATATGCACGAACAACCTTTATCATATCATTCCGTACACAATGAATGCACATAACACAATTGTTTGAATAACCAAGACTTGTAAACCCTAATTGTTTGCAATCACTTATCTCGGATTTATGTGCAACGCATCCTAGGTCGTGTGTAACGGACTTAGACAGTTAATTAACCCTAGAAGCAATAACATACCGAGCAAACCAAGGTGAGTTCACACAGCCAAGGCATGGGGTTCCCAGGGTGGGAATGGGATTGATTTATTTATTTGTACCTCTCTAGATAATGGAACGTAGTGATATGATCCTTGGGTGAGGTAGGTGATTGGTTAAGATACTACTAGACTAGTGATGCTTATAGAACTGATCTTCGCACACACGCCGGGGTTGGCTGCGATAATATGACTGATCTTCGCACACATGCCAGGGTTGGCTGCGATAATATGACTAATCTTCGCACACATGCCTAGGAAGGCTGCGAACTATACACTAAAACTTCGCACAGGTGCCGGGTGGCCGCGATACAAACATACCTAGTCTAGAATACTTGAGAACTTTCCCTAATCTTCGCATACATGCCTAGAGGGTCGCGATACGAACTATTACGATACATGACTTAATGAACGAATACAAGGCTTACTATATGGAGCTTGCAGGTCGTTAGATATATGGAGCTTTCACAGGGAGGAGCAGGTCGTTGTGGAGCATGGATCGTGGATGCCATGTTAAAACATTTAAACATTTGAACTTATGTTATACATTGGGTTTTCATACTTATGCTTCCGCTACACTTTGAAACTATAATTATGTTTTGAACACCTATCGTATTGAAGGATTGGTTTGCATATATTTTACTTGATATTAATTACATGTTCAATATGATTGGTGGCTTGATCCTGGTCAGTCACGCTCCCCAGCGGTGATACTCCGCAGGTGGATTTTGGGGGTGTGACATGACGTAAGAGCTTTTTGTTGTTTCATCAGCCCTGTTATGATCCGACAATATGGGAGAATGTCCCTTCCATATTTGTTTCGGCTGATCCACAAGTGGTTCATGATTAGGTAGCGTATCGGAAAACGTGGAGACCCATGCATTAGCGAATAGAGGACAGGTACCTCCGGGAGTCTCACCTGCTCCTTATCTCCTCTTCGCGGTATAACATTCAACAAACAAATAGCCAGCAACAGCTTTGCTTCGATTCTCAAATTTTTCCGGTACAAGACTCCATGATACGTACCCGGCAAAAATAGTGTTGCTAACATATCGTTCCAGATCGGGTGCTTCTCCAGTTTCACCAAAAGATCATTGTCACACCCCCAAAATCCCACACGCGGAGTACCACCGCTTGGAGGCGTGACTGACCAGGATCAAGCCATCAATCATATCAAACATAGCATTTAATAATAATAAAAGTAATTAATGTAATTCATCATGACATGATTGATGTTTCAAAACCAAACATTGTTTAAGTAGCGGAAGCATAGTAATGTAATCTCAAAATAGTTATAAGTTCAGATATTGTTCATGATCTGTATCCCACAACGACCTGCTCCTCCCTGTGCAAGCTCCATAATGTACCTAAGGTCCTGCAAGGCATGCAGCAAATAATCAACAACTAGTTGAGCGAGTTCACAGAAAGTAAGTTCGTAATAGTAATGCGTATAATCAACTGGTGGGGGCTTCCCATACAAGTATATACTACTGGTGAGGGATTCTCACGTTTATCCTTTATAATGGGGGCTTCCCATTATGGTACTTACTAGACTAGTGCAACCATGTGTTCTTCTTAAACCGAGAACAGGAATACGTACTGGGTCACATAGGCTTTACGTGACGTGCCCTTCCCCGAGGACAGTGGTACGCGTGGGGGGCTACGTAGGCTTTACGCAGCGTGTCCTTCCGACCCGGAAGACAGTAGAAGGTATTGGGTTACGTAGGCTTTACGTAACGTGTCCTCCCGACCCGGGAGACAAATGGCAATTACTGGGTTACGTAGGTTTTACGTAACGTGTCCTGACTATCCTGAGGACGATGGTCTATAGTCTAGTGAATGCGTAATTACGAGTAATTCTTTCCAACATTTCCAACCCAATTCCCAACCCGGGAATCCCATGCCTTGGCTGTGTGAACTCACCTTGGATTGCTCGGCAGATACACAAAGAGTACAGATAAGCTAGTAAATGGTCAACCACGTCCTATCATGGTTATAATACAAGTCAGGTCTTGACTTAGATAATACACGTTTGTTTCACATAGTCTAGCACGTTACTAATCACGTAAAAATCATGGCAACATTTGACAGTTAAGCAATACATACAACTTGTACGGTTTAAACAAGTAAGCCCAATACTAACCGGCCCATCCTGTTGTGCGAATTCCCATAAAGCCCGGTCCAAATAATTATATCAGTCCAATTAGCAGATATGTAAACAAGTCCAATTACTTGGCCCAATCAATTGGGCCCGTGATAGAGTAGGGTCCAAACAGTGTGTGCGGACTTAGCTGGTTTCGAGTCGCAACCGACGATCTCGAGTCGCAACAGGGGGTTACGAGTCGCAACAGGAGATTACGAGTCGCAACAGTGGTTTCGGCTTGTCATGGTCCAGTTACGAGTCGCAACATGACTCGCAACCGTGGTTGCGGCTCGTGCTGTTGTGGTCTCGAGTCGGGATGGTGAGGTATCGACTCGCAATCCGAGTTGCAACAAGGCATCTAACAACTTTCCATGATTTTAGACAATTTACTTCCGTGATTTCAGCTAACACATTGGCAGTTTCACAAATCGGATCAAATGGCAATTATTCACAATCATGCACATCTTAATATTATCATCAAGAACAATTAACAGTTAATCAATTCCAAATCATGCTCATACACGATCAAATGAGAGTTTTAACCTTCTAATTCTCATGAACCCTAATCTAAACATATGAACCATTTAACAAGCATGGAGCCGATTTAACACATAATCACATCACAGCCGAATATATATTCATACATCCGATTCTACGTTAAGATCATAACATCATCCTCACATAAAATCAATTCATGATAACCGATTTACAAGAGCATCCATACCTAGATCATATAGTTCATCAAATCATCAACCCTAATCATTCAAGTCTAAGCATGTAATCATACAATAAGCAAAACAATACAAACACTAACCGAGATGTAGGAATCGGTTGAATGAGTGCCGTCGGGTTTCCAAGCAAACGAGAGAGAGAGAGAGAGAGAGAGAGAGTGTCTAGGGTTGTTGTGTGTTGTGTGTTTTGTGACAAACTAACCATGAAATCAAAACCCTATACTTGGTTTTGTGTTTGCGAGTGGGGAGTGGGCCGAGCCCAATGGTATCCGATTTCAAGAAGTGGCCCGAATGGGCCTTTTGTGACCGGTTAAGCCTTGTGCGATCAAGTGTGGGTGTGCGGTCGGATCGTTTATAACATACATACATACAATCACATAACATATAGCACAATGGACATAATAACCTAATCACATAGTCATTCAATTTACTTCCTTTCTCATAAACACGTATCGTTACACAAAGTAAGTCTAAAGTTCGAGTTGTCACATTATCCCCAACTAATTAGAAATTTCGTCCCGAAATTTGGTATGCACTCACTGAGGAAGCTAGGTAAGCTGTATCGTTCATTGGTTTTCCCGGGGTGTCACATCCTCCCCCCGTTGATCTGGAATTTCGTCCCGAAATTCCGAAGTAGTAGCTTCATCCTCAGCAGTGGTTGCGTTGGTTTCGAATAACTGGGGGTACTTTTCTGTCATCCTGTCTTCGCGTTCCCAGGTGTACTCTGGGCCACGTTTGGAGTTCCAACGTACTCGAACAAGAGGGATTCTCTTGCTTTTGAGGACCTTCACATCCCGGTCCGTGATTTCTACTGGTTCCTCGACGAACTGCAACCGCTCGTCGATAGTGAGTTCTTTAAAAGGAATGATGAGGGTTTCATCTGATAGGCACTTCTTTAGGTTCGACACATGAAAGACATTGTGAACTGCCCCGAGTTCAGCTGGTAGGTTTAGCTTGTATGCTACCTTGCCAATCTTTTCTATTATTTCGAACGGTCCGACGTACCGCGGATTTAGTTTGCCCCGTTTGCCAAAACGAACCACACCCTTCCAGGGTGAGACTTTTAGTAAAACCCGGTCCCCGACCTGAAATTCCAAAGGCTTTCTACGCTTGTCCGCGTAGGCTTTCTGACGGTCGCGTGCTGCTGCCATGCGTTGTCGTATCTGTGCAATCTTTTCTGTGGCGTCCACTACAATCTCTGGACCCGTAATCTGACTATCCCCCACCTCTGCCCAACAGAGAGGTGACTGGCATTTACGCCCGTACAATGCCTCGAATGGAGCGGCTTGAATGCTGGTGTGATAACTGTTATTGTAAGAGAACTCCACCAAAGGGAGGTGCTTTTCCCAGCCGTTGCCGAAATCAATAACGCATGCCCGAAGCATGTCTTCAAGAGTTTGGATCGTTCGCTCAGACTGTCCATCCGTCTGAGGGTGATATGCTGTGCTCATGTCTAACCGTGAGCCGAAAGATTTATGCATTGCTTGCCATAGTTCTGACGTGAATCGTGCATCGCGATCCGAAATGATGGATGTGGGCACTCCGTGCCTCGAAACAACTTCTTTAAGATAGACGTCTACGAGAGTGGAGAACTCATCCGTTTCCTTTATAGCCAGGAAGTGTGCAGACTTGGTGAGTCGATCCACGATCACCCATATGGTATCATTCCCACGCTGGGATCTAGGTAGGCCTGTAACGAAATCCATGGAAATTTCTTCCCATTTCCATTGCGGTATCTTAGGCTGCTGAAGTAGGCCCGCTGGTTTCTGGTATTCAACCTTGACTCTCGCACAGGTCAAGCACTTGCCAACATAAGTAGCGATGTGGGCCTTCATGCTAGGCCACCAGTATGTAGTTCTGATGTCGTGGTACATTTTATCCGACCCTGGATGTACCGAGTAGCGAGACTTGTGAGCTTCGTCCATCACAAGTTCGCGTAGACCGCCATAAAGTGGGACCCAAATACGCCCCGTTACATAGTAGGCGCCGTCTGCCTTCTGTTCCATCCGTTGTCGTGAACCGCGTAAGGCTTCAGCTTTGACATTTTCAGGTTTTAATTCTTCTACCTGAGCATTTCGTATCTGTGCTGGAAGGCTAGACTGAATCGTAAGCTGTAGCGCTCGCACGCGCCGTGGTAGAGTGTCTTTCCGGCTGAGGGCATCAGCCACAACATTGGCCTTGCCTGGATGGTACTTGATGGCGCATTCGTAATCGTTAAGTAACTCGACCCATCGTCGTTGACGCATATTCAAATCCTTTTGCTTAAGGATATGCTTGAGACTCCTGTGATCGGTGTAAATCGTGCACCTGGTACCGTACAGGTAGTGTCGCCATATCTTAAGTGCGAAAACAACAGCTCCCAGCTCTAAATCGTGCGTTGTGTAGTTCCGTTCATGAATCTTAAGTTGGCGCGAAACGTAAGCAATAACCTTGTCGCGCTGCATTAACACACATCCAAGTCCCTGAATGGATGCATCACAATAAACTACGAAATCGTCTATGCCCTCTGGCAAAGAGAGGATAGGTGCACTACAAAGTCTATCCTTTAGGTGCTGAAAAGCAGTCTCCTGGGGCTCTCCCCAGCGATAGGTGACACCCTTCTGTGTCAATAACGTAAGCGGCTGAGCAATCTTCGAAAAGTATTTAATAAACCGTCTGTAATAACCCGCCAGACCCAAGAATTGGCGTATTTCCGTTGGCGTACGTGGTGCAGGCCAGTTTCTGATCGAGTCCACCTTGGATGGATCGACATGGATCCCATCCTTGTTCACTACGTGGCCTAGAAAATGGACTTCACGAAGCCAGAAGTCGCATTTGGAAAGCTTGGCGTACAGCTGTTCCTTCCGAAGGAGTTCCAAAATAAGACGAAGATGCTGCTCGTGTTCCTCCTGACTCTTGGAGTAGATCAGAATGTCGTCGATAAAAACAATGACGAACTTGTCAAGATAGGGTTTGCACACCCTGTTCATAAGGTCCATAAATACGGCAGGCGCGTTCGTTAATCCGAACGGCATGACAAGAAACTCGTAGTGGCCATAACGAGTTCTGAATGCAGTTTTGGAGACGTCCTCCTCCCGGACTCTCAGCTGATGATAACCAGACCTCAAGTCTATCTTCGAATAATAACACGACCCTTGCAACTGGTCGAATAAGTCATCTATACGCGGAAGAGGATAACGGTTCTTCACCGTCACCTTGTTGAGTTCACGGTAGTCGATGCACATCCTGAACGTACCGTCTTTCTTTTTCACGAAAAGTACTGGAGCTCCCCAAGGCGAAGAGCTTGGACGTATGAAGCCCTTTTCCAAGAGCTCTTGCAGCTGTTTTGACAGTTCTTCTAATTCTGATGGAGCTAAACGATATGGTGCACGAGCTATAGGTGCTGCTCCTGGAGCGAGCTCGATCTGAAATTCGACTTGACGATGAGGCGGTAAGCCAGGTAAGTCTTCAGGAAACACCTGAGGAAAGTCACGTACAACTGGTATATCCTCCAGTCTCTTTTCCTTCGTCGATGCATCCGAAACAAGAGCCAAAATGGCTGTGTGACCCTTACGTAAGCATTTCTGAGCCTTCAAGAAAGAGATGATGCCAACCACCGCACCACTCTTGTCGCCTTGTACTTCGAGAGATTCTTGACCAGAACGAGGAATACGAATTATCTTCTCGCTGCATAAGATTTCTGCCTGGTGTTGGGATAACCAATCCATCCCAATCACGACGTCGAAACTACCCAAAACTATGGGAATGAGATCTATATAGAAAGCTTGGCCAGCTAGGATAAGATTACAACCCTGAACTACGTGCGTGGCTTCTAGACTTTTACCGTTAGCTAACTCTACTACATGCTTGGTGGGTAAAAGTGTTGGTGCACGTTTTAGCAGTTGACACATTTTCACAGACATATAGCTTGTATCCGCACCCGAATCAAACAAAACAGTAACGTAAATATTGTCGAGGAGAAACTTACCCATAACCACATTGGGATCGTTCACTGCGTCACCTCGACCTAGCACAAAAGCGCGTCCCCTAGCCTCGTTGCCATTATTGTTGTTCCCACCGTTGTTGTTCCCGTTGCCCTGGTTATTGTTGTTGCGATTCTGGTTCAACTGAGGACAATCGCGTTTGAAATGACCCTCAGCCCCACACTGGAAACATCCCCGGTTTCCACGCTGTGGCTACTGCTGCTGCTGTGGGTTCTGTGGAGCTGGTTGTTGCGGTTGCTGGTTCTGGTTTGCAGGCCGTGGGCTCCTACAGTCTTTAGCCTCGTGCCCCATCTTGAGACACCTTTGGCAACGACCCTTGCTACATGGGCCGCTATGGTGCCTGTTGCAGTTGTGACACTTGGGGTGAAATCCCTGATATCTTCCCCGTCTATGACCACCAGAGGATTGCTGACTGGGACTCTGGTAATGGTCAGTCTTCTGTTGCTGAGCTTGAGACTGAACGGATGCTGAACCTTTACTAGAATCTCCATCCCATTTTCTTTTGCTGTCGCTAGTAGTAGCAGGAGTAGCTGAAGGAGTGACTGTGGCAGTAGCGCTGACACGCTTAGGCAGTTTATTCTGATCCACCGCCTGGTCGGTGATGCGATGAGCGAGGCGCTGAATTTCCTAGATGTTGTCAAGATTAGCCGAGGTAACATGGCTCTGGATTTCTGGTGCCAACCCCTTGAGATACATCTCGATGCGCTTGTATGGAGGGTCTACCATAGTTGGGCACAGCACGGCTAGCTCATTTGACCGTTTAGTATACGCTTCGATCTCTGACCCAACCATTTTCAAATTATACAGCTCGTCTTCCAACTTGTGAACATCTTCACGCGTGCAATACTCCCTCTTGATAAGTTCCTTAAAATCGTTCCAGGGTGTGGCGTTAGCAGCTGCCAACCCTAAGATCTGAACTTGGGCGTTCCACCAAGTTAGTGCTATTCCTTCCAAGGTGCCGGTAGCATACTTGACCTTGCGAGCCTCAGGGCACTCGCACATTTCAAATACTGACTCTAGCTTTTCAAACCAATGGAGGAGTCCCACTGCCCCCTCTGTGCCGCTGAAGGTACTTGGACGACAGTCCATGAAGTTCTTAAAAGTGCAAACTTGCTGCGCTGGTTGACCTATTGTGTACGAATAGGGCAAAGTTTAAATACAAGGGCTAGTTTAGGAATGTAGGATCTAAAGATCCTAGCGTAAGTTATAACTACAGGATATACTACCTGCTTGAGCAGCTGCAAGTGCCGCAGCAACTTGAGCTTGAACGAGAGCCTCTAGCTGGGCTTGTGTCATGTTAATTCTTCCAGACATGATCTTCATAGTAAAAAGTAACGTGAGTGAGAGTGGTTCGCGAGTAGGGCGATGACAGAAAAGTGTAAGCACGTAGGTGTTCTCATGTAATAAGTCATGTGTATCTAAGCGTAATGCGAGCAAAGTTCTAAGCAGTTCTAGCATACAGGCAATAAACATAAACCTTATTACCTAGGATGTCGAGTCTTGCACGTGGAGCGAAGCGTCATTGTGGATCGTTGAGAGCACTGTTCTGGTTATAGTCCGGTTTTAATAAAAACGTTTCCCATATTAAAACCAAGTTCTCTATAACCAATGGCTCTGATACCAATCTGTCACACCCCCAAAATCCCCCACGCGTACCACTGTCCTCGGGGAAGGGCACGTCACGTAAAGCCTATGTGACCCAGTACGTATTCCTGTTCTCGGTTTAAGAAGAACACATGGTTGCACTAGTCTAGTAAGTACCATAATGGGAAGCCCCCATTATAAAGGATAAACGTGAGAATCCCTCACCAGTAGTATATACTTGTATGGGAAGCCCCCACCAGTTGATTATACGCATTACTATTACGAACTTACTTTCTGTGAACTCGCTCAACTAGTTGTTGATTATTTGCTGCATGCCTTGCAGGACCTTAGGTACATTATGGAGCTTGCACAGGGAGGAGCAGGTCGTTGTGGGATACGGATCATGAACAATATCTGAACTTATAACTATTTTGAGATTATATTACTATGCTTCCGCTACTTAAACAATGTTTGGTTTTGAAACATCAATCATGTCATGATGAATTACATTAATTACTTTTATTATTATTAAATGCTATGTTTGATATGATTGATGGCTTGATCCTGGTCAGTCACGCCTCCAAGCGGTGGTACTCCGCGTGTGGGATTTTGGGGGTGTGACAATCATCGAGAGTGGGAATCACGTAATCACGAGCCGGGAGACTATCATACTTCCCGAGCTTCTTCAGCGTGTCAAAGGACATCTCCACCGGAACCCCGTGTACTTCACCAACTAACTTCATCTGTGATGGCTTGTCATATTTGTTACATTTGAGAGTCGCCATCCACTCTTGTATCTCGGTGACGAACAAGTTGCTTTTGTCTTTTTCAAAACATTTAAGCGCGATTCCCATCCTAAAGCACGAAACTTATCAAACAAGCCAAACTGTTGGAACTCCACTTCCCGAACTTCTCGTTCACAAATAAAGGCCGCTGCCTTATTCTTGAGTCGATTCATTCTATCATGATATAATGTTGGCTGCCATTCCTCTGGTTGCTCATCCAGAGGACCCGAATCCCATATCGGCTTATCATGTGGATCCAATTCCATTTCTTCTTCACTCCCACTCTCACTTTCACTTATCCGACCCATATATTGTCTTTTTCACGGTTGTTGTTCCAGTTGTTTGCCTTTCCCTTTCGATGATGACGAACTAGATCCCGCCTGTTCTTTCGTCTTAACCATTTTCCTACACACATTAGAGCAACAACACAACCAAACGAAATTTGCAACTATAGATAGTGGTAAAAGGGTATCGAACTCAGGGAGTATGTGGAAAGTGTGTTGATTTTATAGCTTTGCGAATCAACTACAATTAACCTAATTTGCAGAAAAATAAAGTTCAATGATTTGGATTGTGTTTTATAAAACTATATTAATAACTAAGTGCAAAGAAAGATTGGTTGTTTAACAGATTAGGAGAGCAATGACCATCTTAGGATTCAGTTTTCTTTAGCAATTGTGTGAAATTTCAACTAGAAAGAGTTACATAGACATAACTCGTACATACATAATCGAAGTGATACAAGGGAACAAAGTACTCGGATTCTAATGCGAGGTTGTTTTCCGATGATCAATTAACCAATAACCAACCCTAACCCTTCCCGTGATATCTCGGTTGCCAACGGCACCAAGAACGTACGATCAAGACTAGAAATTGCACTACCGATTAACAAGCTACAAACAATTATGCATATACCATGATATTCAAGCAACGCAAGTTATCATTCTAGAAATTCAGAAATAAACACACAAAAGTTCAAGATAAACCTTCACCTAAGATGATCACTTTGAGTTTTAGCCACGCATAGCTTGGTGAATCATCATAACAAGTAGTTCAATGTTCATACAAATCAAAATCACAAACCGAATGTTAGAAATTGTTCCAAGCCAAGCCAAATTACTCAAAATCGCCCCTAGTGTCTCCAATAACCGACCAATGATGAGAAATACATGAAAAGACACCATAAAACTGCATAAATGATGGCAGATACGGTTTTAGCGTCACTTCCACCGTAACTTATGGCTCTACCGTAAGTTACGGTGCACATAAAAGTGTTACGGTGCAAATTATCTGTTTTACGGTGGGAACCAGGCAAATATCAGGTCCACCGTAAATTACGGTAGGACCGTAATTTACGGTGACAAGCTGAGTATTCTTCTTTGATTCATCTTTTGCTCCACACTCGACCCGTTCAACTTCGAACCTTCCAAAGCTGCATTTTTCTTCACTTTAAGCCGCCAAACCGCACCTGAGTCATAAGCAACAGTAGTTATCTAATTCGAGATAATTACACACTTAAATGAGGGATAAACTTATCTTTTAACATCATAAAGGGTTGTCCAATGGACCACCCGTCACATCCCCACACTTAACCGTTGCTTGTTACTATGGTTGTAGATGTTAGTGAACCAAAACTTTTATAAATCTTTCAAAATTTGGGCATGGTGTTTCTACAATGTAGAAATCCCCAAAAAGTTCACTACTTTACTAACAATCCTACATCTACAAACCATACTCATGTTCAAGAACAAGTAACAAGTCAATGCTATGCACAAGCAAGTGGGGATAACCAAATAACACTATTAACCTTAATCTTCACAATGCATCATCAAAATACAACAAATAAACACCATACCTTTGTTTGAAGATGCAAGGATGCTTGTGAAACAAAAACTCCCAAAAACCCCCAAAATTTTTGGACTAGGGTTTAGATTTCGGACCCTAGAACTGCATTTTTTCTCAAATCTCTTGGCAAAATCAGAGACTACGTGAAAAATTAGTCAAGATAGACTCTGATTTCGCTTAGTTTGGACAAGAATTGAGAAAGTTATGGAGAGTTGAAGGTTGGAGAAAAAGATGGATTTGTGGGTCTTGTTTGAAAGAGATGGATGGTGATAGATAGAATGAATTGTGTGGTTGGGGATGACATCACGTGACCAGATGTTATGATTATTTATTTATTTATTTATTTTATTTTTTGTATACATGCAAAATTGGAACGACGCATCAGCTTATACCGCGTACCGTAAGTTACGGTGAGACCGTAAGTTACGGTGAGACCTGAACACAAAATTATACCGTAAAACAGTAGCTTATTACCATAAAGACCAAACACTTTTTCCTCCACCGTAAATTACGGTGGCTTCTGGGCGATTGTGATTTTACAAAAATTGGATTTTTAAGTGTCATTTTTTTATATTTTTTTAGTTTTTTCGATTTTTTTATGTTTTAAATTTTTTTCAAAAACGTGTAAAAATCACCCTACCCCCTCGAAAGTCCCGTGTTGTCCTCAACACAATGTTAGAGTAATTCGTGACCCGAACGTCCCCACACTTGTTTCAAACACGGATTTCAAGGAAATACGGTAATTGTACAAACTATACAAAACAAACAAAACAAAACACTACTATTTACACTACTAAACCTGGGCCTCTCATGGTTGTTCCTCATCGACCGGGCGCAAGATGTAGCCCGCTTTATCAAGCTCCAAGTTGTTGATGTCGTTCCCCTCCAAGTATGGCTTCAACCGGTGACCGTTCACCGTTTGTTGTTTAAGTGTTTGCTCATCTTGGATGTCTACGTCACCAAACCTTCCAACTCTCCGAATGATATACTGGCCCATCCATTTGCTTTTAAGCTTGCCCGCGAACATCTTGAGTCTTGAGTTGTACAACCAAACTTTTTGACCCACTTCGAACGTTTTCTTTCTCAATTTCGCATCGTGTACCTTCTTGAGTTTATCTTTATAAGCCGATGCACATTCATACGCCTCATCCCGAATCTCTTCTATCTCGCTTAATTCCAACTTTCTCAATTTCCCCGCCTCGTCATAATCCGCGTTGACCGTTTTAATTGCCCAATGTGCTCGATGCACTAACTCCATTGGCAAGTGACAACCCTTTCCATACACCATCCGGTAAGGCGTTGTGCCAATTGGAGTCTTGTAGGCCGTTCGGTATGCCCACAATGCATCGTCTAACTTACTCGACCAATCCTTTCTATCCGTTCTTACCGTTTTCATGAGAATTTATTTGATTTGACGGTTGGACACTTCGACTTCTCCACTTGTTTGCGGATGGTAAGGTGTAGCAATTCGGTGATTCACGCTATACCTCTTCAATAATTTCCCAAAGTTGAAGTTCTTGAAATGCGAACCACCATCACTTATAATAACCCGCGCGATGCCAAAACGAGAGAAAATGTTGGATTGAACAAATTTACAAACAACCGAATGGTCGTTTGTTCGTGTTGCAATAGCTTCAATACACTTCGAGACATAATCAACTGCTACCAAAATGTATAAGAAGCCATTCGAATTCGGGAAAGGACCCATAAAATCTATACCCCAAACATCAAATATCTCTACAACCAAGATTGGTTGTAATGGCATCTCATCCCTCTTCGATATACTTCCCATTTTTTTGACAATTTATGCCATTTCTAGCGAACTCACATGCATCCTTGAAAATTGTGGGCCAATAAAACCCACATGAAAGAACCCGATAGCCTGTTTTGTGCCCACTAAAATGACCCCCACATGCGGACGAATGAGCATGGGTCAAAATTTCTAACACTTCTGTCTCGGGCACACACCTTCGTATAACTTGATCCGGTCCAATTTTGAAGAGATCCGGTTCATCCCAAATATATTGTTTCACTTGAACCATAAATTGTTGTCGGCGCTTCTTGGTCCAATGACTTGGGATGGCACCCGTGGCTAGGTAATTGACATAATGAGCATACCACGGTGCAACGAAGGTAGAGATGGCTAGGAGTTGCTCGTCAGGAAAACTTTCATTGATTTCACTAACATCATCAATCCCTTACACCGGAATCCAAGACAAGTGATCCGCCACTACATTCTCACTTCCTTTTTTTGTCTCGGATTTCTAAATCGAACTCTTGTAGCAATAATACCCACCGAATCAAACGAGGCTCGCGTCCTTTTTCTCCATCAAATACCGGACCGCACTATGGTCCGAATAAACCACCACCTTGCTCCCCCAAATATACGAGCGAAACTTATCCAAAGCGTACACCACCGCTAATAATTCCTTCTCGGTTGTGGTGTAATTTAGTTGCGCTTCTGATAAAGTCTTGCTCGCATAATAGATAACCACCGGTTTCTTGTCAACCCGTTGACCCAAAACTGCACCAACAGTGGTGTCGCTTGCATCACACATTATCTCGAACGGCTTTGACCAATCTAGTGGTTGCAAGATAGGAGCTTTGACCAAGTGTTCCTTCAAAACAGTGAAAGCTTGCATACACTCGTTAGTAAAGTCAAATGGGACATCTTCTAATAACAAGTTGCATAAGGGTTTGGTGATAACACTAAAACCCTTTAGGAAACGTCTATAAAATCCCGCGTGTCCCAAGAATGAGCTTACACCCTTAACATTTTTCGGAGGTGGCAAAGATGATATTACCCGTATTTTTGCCTTATCCACCTCCATCCCCCTTTCAAAAATTACATGACCCAACACAATGCCCTCTTGCACCATGAAATGACTTTTCTCCCAACTTAGCACTAAGTTTTTCTCAACGCATCTTTTTAACACTTTTTGTAATTCGTTGAGACAAGCATCAAAACTAGTGCCAAAAAGGGAGAAGTCATCCATGAATACTTCGAGCGACTCTCCAACCATGTCCGAGAAAATACTCATCATACATCGTTGGAAAGTTGTCGGAGCATTGCACAAGCCAAATGGCATTCGCCGAAAGGCAAAAGTGCCATATGGACAAGTGAAGGTGGTCTTGTGTTGGTCATCTGGGTGTATTGCAATTTGATTGTAACCCGAATACCCATCCAAAAAACAGTAGTATTTTTGACCCGATAATTTTTCAATAATTTGATCAATGAATGGTAGCGGGAAATGATCCTTAGAAGTGGCGGCATTCAATTTCCGGTAGTCAATACATACACGCCACCCGGTAACCGGTCGGGTGGCAATTTGTTCACCACTTTCATCTTTGACTACTTGAATGCCGGCCTTCTTAGGCACAACTTGGGTGGGACTCACCCAAGCACTATCCGAAATTGGATAGATAATTCCCGCATCCAACCATTTAATTACCTCTTTTTTAACTACCTCCCGTAGGTTCGGATTCAATCGCCTTTGAGCTTCTCGTGTCGGCTTTGCATCTTCGGTGGTAATGATCTTATGCATGACAATGGATGGACTAATTCCTTTGAGATCGGCAATCGTCCATCCGATAGCTCCCTTGTTCTCTTTCAAAACTTCCAACAATGCTTGCTCTTGTGCCAACTCCAAATTAGAGGCAATAATGACCGGTAAAGTGTCATTATCCCCTAAAAATACATACTTCAAGTGGCTCGGCAAGTCTTTAAGTTCCAACTTTGGCGGTTCCTCTAATGATGGTTTAGTTCCCGAATCTATCTCCGCCGGTAGACCTTCAAATTGATGAGTCCATGGTGGTCTACCTTCTTTCAAAGCCATCGCATCTTGTTTTTCCTCTTCAACCCGGAGTGCATAAGCATGTACCTGTTTAGAAAAATCACACAGGCAAACATCCAAACCATCCTCCTCATACTCATGCGGGTTGCATCCGTCAACTATATCTGCCATGAAACACTCATCAACACCATTAGCATTAGAATTGTTAGTAAAAACATTCAAACGCATTTTTCTATTCCCAAAAGTCATGTCGACCGTACCAAATCTACAATCGATCACGGCATGAGCGGTGCTCAAAAATGGCCGACCCAAAATTACGTTTTGTTGTTGTTTAGGGTCCGCGGACGAGTAGTTCAAGACTAGAAAGTCGACCGGGTAATAAAACTCATCAATTTTTACGAATACATTTTGAACCATACCCCGAGGTAGCTTATGAGACAAATCGGCCAAAACAACCGTTGTCTCCACCCTTGCTAACGGACCAAAATCATATTGGTCATATAAGCCCCCCGGTAAAATGCTCACCTCGGCTCCAAGATCTAGTAACGCCTTAACCATTTGAAAATTACCCACTTGTATGTTAATCAATGGCGTGCCCGGATCTTGGAGCTTAGGAGGAAGCTCCCCATTTAAAACTGCACTTACTTGCCCGGTTAAATCGACCCGCTTAGGCATTTTCTTCTTGTTTTGCCTTTTTTGTGTACATAACTCTTTTAAAAATTTGGCATAGGCGGGTACTTGTTTTATTGCATCGAGAAGTGGGAGGTTAATTTTAACTTGTTCAAACATGTCCCACATTTCTTCTTTTCGGGGACCTCTCGATACAATAATTTTTTCTTTCCCGGGTCAAGTAAAGCCGATGGAAAAGGGACTTGACTCGGTTCACCCTCAACTTTTTCACTCTTTTCATTTTCACCCAACCCCGGTTTGTTAACATTTAATTCTTTTGGTTTTACCGGTGAAACATCATCATCAGTTTCCATACCCGTAATATCCTCAACCACCCCCTCAACCAATTCGGGTGACAAATTGGCTTTAAACTCTTTTCCACTTCTTAAAACACTAACATGATGAACATTAACATTACCTCGTGACGTACCATGCGAAGGGTTTACCTTAGTGTCGCTAGGAAGTTGACACTTGTTTTTCTTCAATTCAGCCACGTCGGTTGCTAATTGACCCATTTGGGTTGTTAGTGATTGGATGCTTTTGTCACGAACCTCATCCTTTTGCATTCGAACTTCATCGAGTTGGTTCCGTTTTTGCATCTCCATTTGCATGCTCTTTAGCATCTCCATCATCTCGTTTCCACCCGAAGACCCCCCTTGTTCTTGACCCGTTTGGTATTGTTTTTGATAGCCTTGGTTATTCCCGCCTCGGTATCCACCTTGGTTATTGTAGGGTTGGCTTGAACCAAAGTTACCTTGGCTACCTTGAAAATTCGGGTTAGCTTGATTTGAAGGGTTCCCATACCGAAAATTTGGATGGTTCCTCAACCCGGGGTGGTAGGTATTAGAGTTCATGTTGTTGTAATTTCTACCACCTCCTCCTTGACCTTGAACCGCATGGACTTCTTCATATTGCCCTTCCAACATCCCTTGGCACAC